>NW_028159008.1:12500-35000 GCF_964263955.1 Coregonus lavaretus | reverse complement strand
CGGGAGAGGAACAGGTCCTTTAGGGGGGACAGGGGAGGGTTCAGGGGGCGGGGGGGTCCACACAGGGGTTTCCCACCTCGCTAGGATGGACAGACAGACGGATTATACTGGGCTCTGGTCTCGAGTGGCGCAGTGGTCTAAGGCACTGCATCGCAGTGCTAGCTGTGCCACTAGAGATCCTGGTTCGAGTCCAGGCTCTGTCGCAGCCGGCCGCAACCAGGAGACCCATGGGCGGCGCACAATTGGTCCAGTGTCGTCCAAGGTAGGGGAGTGTTTGGCCGGCAGGGATGTAGCTCAGTTGATAGAGCATGGCGTTTGCAACGCCAGGGTTGTGGGTTCGATTCCCACGGGGGACCAGTTTTTAAAAAAATAAAAAATAAAAAATTACAAAACAAAAAAATATGTATTCACTAACTGTAAGTCGCTCTGGATAAGAGCGTCTGCTAAATGACTAAAATGTAAAATGTAAATGTATGTGGATTCGTTTCCCACGGGGGGCCAGTATGATTTTTTTTTTTTTTTAAATAAAAAAAATACGTATGCACTCACTAACTGTAAGTCGCTCTGGATAAGAGCGTCTGCTAAATGACTGAAATGTAAAATGAAATGTAGAGATGGTCACACGCATGCTGATGGCACATTAACACTGGCTGCATTCAAATTCTCTACCCTTGTCCAGAAGTGTACACTCCTTCACTTCCCCCTCATGCATTTAAAATGATTGGGTTGGTGTGAGCATGGCTGGGAGGGAGTTTCCACTATGTTCCTCCCACCTGTCCATTCCTTTTAAATCCATGAGGGGGGAGTGAACAAGGGCACACTTCAGGGGAAGGGTTGAAAGTAGCCACTCCCACATCTTACACACACACACACACACACACACACACACACACACACACACACACACACACACACACACCTAGATGGATGGAGGGTTCTAGATGGATGGAGGGTTCTAGGTGGATGGAGGGTTCTAGATGGATGGAGGGTTCTAGATGGATGGAGGGTTCTAGATGGATGGATGGAGGGAGGGTTCTAGGTGGATGGAGGGTTCTAGGTGGATGGAGGGTTCTAGGTGGATGGAGGGTTCTAGATGGATGGAGGGTTCTAGATGGATGGAGGGTTCTAGATGGATGGAGGGTTCTAGATGGATGGATGGAGGGAGGGTTCTAGGTGGATGGAGGGTTCTAGGTGGATGGAGGGTTCTAGGTGGATGGAGGGTTCTAGATGGATGGAGGGTTCTAGATGGATGGAGGGTTCTAGATGGATGGATGGAGGGTTCTAGATGGATGGATGGAGGGTTCTAGATGGATGGATGGAGGGTTCTAGATGGATGGATGGAGGGAGGGTTCTAGGTGGATGGAGGGTTCTAGGTGGATGGAGGGTTCTAGATGGATGGATGGAGGGAGGGTTCTAGGTGGATGGAGGGTTCTAGGTGGATGGAGGGTTCTAGATGGATGGATGGAGGGAGGGTTCTAGGTGGATGGAGGGTTCTAGATGGATGGAGGGTTCTAGATGGATGGAGGGTTCTAGATGGATGGAGGGTTCTAGGTGGATGGAGGGTTCTAGATGGATGGAGGGTTCTAGATGGATGGAGGGTTCTAGATGGATGGAGGGTTCTAGGTGGATGGAGGGTTCTAGGTGGATGGATGGAGGGTTCTAGGTGGATGGAGGGTTCTAGATGGATGGAGGGTTCTAGATGGATGGAGGGTTCTAGGTGGATGGAGGGTTCTAGGTGGATGGAGGGTTCTAGGTGGATGGAGGGTTCTAGATGGATGGATGGAGGGAGGGTTCTAGATGGATGGATGGAGGGTTCTAGGTGGATGGAGGGTTCTAGATGGATGGATGGAGGGAGGGTTCTAGGTGGATGGAGGGTTCTAGGTGGATGGAGGGTTCTAGATGGATGGAGGGAGGGTTCTAGGTGGATGGAGGGTTCTAGATGGATGGAGGGTTCTAGGTGGATGGAGGGTTCTAGGTGGATGGAGGGTTCTAGATGGATGGAGGCTTCTAGATGGATGGAGGGTTCTAGGTGGATGGAGGGTTCTAGATGGATGGATGGAGGGAGGGTTCTAGATGGATGGAGGGTTCTAGGTGGATGGAGGGTTCTAGATGGATGGATGGAGGGAGGGTTCTAGGTGGATGGAGGGTTCTAGATGGATGGAGGGTTCTAGGTGGATGGAGGGTTCTAGGTGGATGGAGGGTTCTAGATGGATGGAGGGTTCTAGATGGATGGAGGGTAGTCTTCTGATCCATAGATTGATAATAAACGTGTTTTTATGAATGTTGTTTTGTTCCTTAAGTAGCCACGCCCTTCTTCTAATGAAACATCATCAGAACCATTGAGGTGTCATGATGAGAGATATGTCTGGAGTAGTTTAATCTACCAGAACATCATCAGAACCATTGAGGTGTCATGATGAGAGATATGTCTGGAGTAGTTTAATCTACCAGAACATCATCAGAACCATTGAGGTGTCATGATGAGAGATATGTCTGGAGTAGTTTAATCTACCAGAACATCATCAGAACCATTGAGGTGTCATGATGAGAGATATGTCTGGAGTAGTTTAATCTACCAGAACATCATCAGAACCATTGAGGTGTCATGATGAGAGATATGTCTGGAGTAGTTGTATCTACCATCCATGGACTCGTGTGCTTGATCTGATTAGCTGTTGATTAAACAGTATTTTGTTTATCCTTGTGTCTTATGAAGGGTTGGGTTGTTGATATAATATATAGAAATGGATTTCCTTGACTCCTCTCTCCTCGCCGCCTCCTCATCCAATGAGATTATCATGGTGTAGTACTGCAGGGCTGTCCAACCCTGTTCCTGGAGAGATACCCTCCTGTTGCTCCAACCCTGTTCCTGGAGAGAGACCCTCCTGTTGCTCCAACCCTGTTCCTGGAGAGATACCCTCCTGTTGCTCCAACCCTGTTCCTGGAGAGAGACCCTCCTGTTGCTCCAACCCTGTTCCTGGAGAGAGACCCTCCTGTTGCTCCAACCCTGTTCCTGGAGAGACACCCTCCTGTTGGTCCAACCCTGTTCCTGGAGAGACACCCTCCTATTGGTCCAACCCTGTTCCTGGAGAGACACCCTCCTGTTGGTCCAACCCTGTTCCTGGAGAGACACCCTCCTGTTGGTCCAACCCTGTTCCTGGAGAGAGACCCTCCTGTTGGTCCAACAGGACCCTGGTGCTGTAGTAGATGGGTTGGACCAACAGGAGGGGAGCTCTCCAGGAACAGGGTTGGACCAACAGGAGGGGAGCTCTCCAGGAACAGGGTTGGACCAACAGGTGGGGAGCTCTCCAGGAACAGGGTTGGACCAACAGGAGGGGAGCTCTCCAGTAACAGGGTTGGACCCTGGTGCTGTAGTAGATGGGTTGGACCAACAGGAGGGGAGCTCTCCAGTAACAGTGTTGGACCCTGGTGCTGTAGTAGATGGGTTGGACCAACAGGAGGGGAGCTCTCCAGTAACAGGGTTGGACCCTGGTGCTGTAGTAGATGGGTTGGACCAACAGGAGGGGAGCTCTCCAGTAACAGGGTTGGACCCTGGTGCTGTAGTAGATGGGTTGGACCAACAGGAGGGGAGCTCTCCAGGAACAGTGTTGGACCCTGGTGCTGTAGTAGATGTACGCAGAGAGGAAGAGGCGAAGCGAGAGGGTTTACTGAAAATATTACCATGAAGTGAGTCTTTTTTTTTTTTATGGAGGTCAATGAGAAAGTGTCGAATTTGGTCAACAAAAAATGTAATTGCTATTTTGCTCAAATAGAAGTTCCGTAATGGTTGGGTTTTTTACGACTGTACTGAAATAAGCGACTCGTGGCATTTCGGAAACTTTGAAAAAAACTAATTCATATCCGAGTTGTCTCATTGGCTAGAATGGCCCCACCTGATCTCGCCTCCCTTCCATCTTTGAGGACATGTATTTTCATTGTTAGAGCGGTCACTCGACCATCTTGTCAATATAATAGATCATCTTTGATGTAGGTTATTGTATAAATGTCATTTAAAAAATGATATTAATCGTCAAGAGATCATCTGGTTTAATCTGTTTGTCTAAATCACTTTTTTCTAGATTGTCTGGTATTCTAGATCAGTTAGTTTTGTCTAGTCAAGATGTCTCTAGCTGTCTGTCTGTCTGTCTCTCTCTAGCTGTCTGTCTGTCTCTCTCTAGCTCACTGACTGCCTGTCTCTCTCTCTCTCTAGCTGGCTGTCTGCCTGTCTCTCTCTAGCTGGCTGTCTGCCTGTCTCTCTCTAGCTGGCTGTCTGTCTCTCTCTAGCTCACTGTCTGCCTGTCTCTCTCTCTCTCTAGCTGGCTGTCTGTCTCTCTCTAGCTCACTGTCTGCCTGTCTCTCTCTCTCTCTCTCTAGCTGGCTGTCTGTCTGTCTCTCTCTAGCTGGCTGTCTGTCTCTCTCTAGCTCACTGTCTGCCTGTCTCTCTCTCTCTCTCTCTAGCTGGCTGTCTGTCTCTCTCTAGCTCACTGTCTGCCTGTCTCTCTCTCTCTCTCTCTAGCTGGCTGTCTGCCTGTCTCTCTCTAGCTGGCTGTCTGTCTCTCTCTAGCTCACTGTCTGCCTGTCTCTCTCTCTCTCTAGCTGGCTGTCTGTCTCTCTCTAGCTCACTGTCTGCCTGTCTCTCTCTCTCTCTAGCTGGCTGTCTGCCTGTCTCTCTCTAGCTCACTGTCTGCCTCTCTCTCTCTCTAGCTCACTGTCTGCCTGTCTCTCTCTCTCTCTCTAGCTGGCTGTCTGTCTGTCTCTCTCTAGCTAGCTGGCTGTCTGTCTCCCTCCCTAGCCTCTCTTCCTAGATTTCTCTCCTTCCCTGCCTGCTTCCTTTCCTTCCTCCATAGCTCCTCCTCTCAAGTTATCTATCCCTCCCCTCTATCTAGCTCCTCCTACCTAGCATAGCTCCTCCCCTGCAGTAAAATCCCTTACATTGCTGCCAGTTACATAACCTCCCTCTGTCTGCCTCTCAGAAACCAGGGGTGGGGGACACAAAACGTGGGGGAAAATAGCTTCCAGAAAAGAGTCCCTTTCAAACTGTGGATTTCATGGCTAATTGTATTGTACCTTTATTTGAACAAGGGAGTCCCTGTTGAGACCAGGGTTTTTCACAAGGGAGCCCTACAACTTCATAAGACAAACCAAATCCAATATAAAACCAGTAAAACACAACACAAATATTCAAGAAAAACTATTACATTGTAAAAATAAAAAAAAAGGTCCCCCAATCAATATTTGAAATTGCCCGAGCGGCACCCCAGAACGTCCAATTGTAATGTATTTTGTAGTTGGTTCCAGCAATGAGAAGCTTTAAAGCGAAGTTTGGTGGAGACCCGAGGAACCTCAACGGGCTCGGTATCATGTTTTTATATTTTAACAGCAAAGTGAGGTAAGTCAGAAGCTTGTGGAGGAGAGCTTTTGTGAACAGAAAGGGAATAGTGAAGTGATCTAGGGGACTTCAGTGAGGACCAGACGACCTGTTGATACAGGATGCAGTGGTGACTATTACACCTGTCCCCTGGGATAAAGCGAAGGGCGCTCTGGTAGACCGCATCCAAAGGTCTTAAGAGTGGTGGCTGCTGCATTCTGGTAAATGGAGTCACCATAGTCAAGAACTGGCAGGAAAGTTGACTGTGCAATCTGCTTCCTGCTATTTAGTGAGAGGCAAGATCTAGTTCTAAATAAGAATCCCACTTTAAATCTTAGCTTTTTTTTAACTAGCTCATCTGTATGTTTTTTAAACATTAAATCTTTGTTAATCCAAATGCCCAGATATTTGTAGGCGGGAACCCGATCAATGGGAGAACCATTCAATGAATAAATATATAGTCCATCTGAAACATTTTTGAGAGAACTTGAGAACAACATGTATTTAGTCTTGTCCACATTAAGTACCAGTTTTAAACCAACCAGGGCTTTCTGTAAGGTAACAAGGTCAGATTGCAACTCTAATATTGCCTGGTCAACAGTTGGGGTAATGGAATACATACATGTCTGCATACAGATGATTATTACATGATTTATTACATAGAGCAATATTATTTATATAAATAGTAAAGAGAACAGGTCCCAGTACCCACTGCGGTACACCTTTTGTAATATCCAGGAATTTCCTTGGCGTACACATCACGGACAAACTGAAATGGTCCACCCACGCAGACAGTGTGGTGAAGAAGGCGCAACAGAGCCTCTTCAACCTCAGGAGGCTGAAGAAATTCGGCTTGGCGCCTAAAACCCTCACAAACTTTTACAGATGCACAATTGAGAGCATCCTGTTGGGCTGTATCACCGCCTGGTATGGCAACTGCACCGCCCGCAACCGCAGGGCTCTCCAGAGGGTGGTGCGGTCTGCCGAACGCATTACTGGGGGCAAACTACACGCCCTCCAAGACACACAACACCCGATGTCACAGGAAGGCCAAAAAGATCATCAAGGACATCAACCACCCGAGCCACAGCCTGTTCACCCCGCTATCATACAGAAGGCGAGGTCAGTACAGGTGCATCAAAGCTGGGACCGAGAGACTGAAAAACAGCTTCTATCTCAAGGCCATCAGACTGTTAAATAGCCATCACTAGCACATTAGAGGCTGCTGCTGCCTATTGAAATTTAAATTGTTTGTCATTTAGCAGACGCTCTTATCAAGAGCGACTTACAGGAGCAATTAGGGTTAAGTGCCTTGCTCAAGGGCACATCAACAGATTTTTCACCTAGTCAGCTAGGGGATTAGAACCAGCGACCTTTCGGTAACTGGCACAACGCTCTTACCCACTAAGCTACCTGCCGCCCACTTTAAGAAATGGAACACTAGTCACTTTAATAATGTTTCCATATCTTGCACTACTCATCTCATATGTATATACTGCATTCTATTCTATAATATTCTACTGTATCTTAGTCCATGCCGCTCTGTCATTTGCTTGTCCATATATGTATATATTCTTAAATCCCATTCCTTACTGGTTTTGTGTGTATTTGGTATATGTTGTGAAATTGTTAGATATTACTGCACTGTCGGAGCTAGAAGCACAAGCATTTCTCTACACCCGTTATAACATCTGCTAAACACGTGTATGTGACAAATAAAATTTGATTTGATTTGAAACTAGACTTGACAGCATCAGAAATCACGCATTTTGTCCTATCTGACAGATAATTGTCAGACCACTTGCAAGAAGCCTGATCTATTTGGCAGCTTTTTTTTTTTTTTACCTTTATTTAACCAGGTAGGCCAGTTGAGAACAAGTTCTCATTTACAACTGCGACCTGGCCAAGATAAAGCAAAGCAGTGCGATAAAAACAACAACACAGAGTTACATATGGGGTAAAACAAAACAAAGTCAAAAATACAACAGAAATAAATATATTAACAGTGTGTGCAAATGTAGCAAGTTATGGAGGTGATGTTAAACCGTGACAAAGGCCTTGGAAAAGTCTACAAATAAGGCAGCACAATTGTTTTTATGATCTAAGCAATTGAACACATCATCTGAAACTGCTGTCCAGATATAAAACCAGACTAGAGCACATTAAGAATAGAATGAGACTGGTGCACATTAACAATAGAATGAGACTGGTGCACATTAAGAATAGAATGAGACTGGTGCACATTAAGAATAGAATGAGACTGGTGCACATTAAGAATAGAGTGAGACTGGTGCACATTAAGAATAGAATGAGACTGGTGCACATTAAGAATAGAATGAGACTGGTGCACATTAAGAATAGAATGAGACTGGTGCACATTAAGAATAGAGTGAGACTGGTGCACATTAAGAATAGAATGAGACTGGTGCACATTAAGAATAGAATGAGACTGGTGCACATTAAGAATAGAATGAGACTGGTGCACATTAAGAATAGAGTGAGACTGGTGCACATTAAGAATAGAATGAGACTGGTGCACATTAAGAATAGAGTGAGACTGGTGCACATTAAGAATAGAGTGAGACTGGTGCACATTAAGAATAGAGTGAGACTGGTGCACATTAAGAATAGAGTGAGACTGGTGCACATTAAGAATAGAATGAGACTGGTGCACATTAAGAATAGAATGAGACTGGTGCACATTAAGAATAGAATGAGACTGGTGCACATTAAGAATAGAGTGAGACTGGTGCACATTTAGAATAGAATGAGACTGGTGCACATTAAGAATAGAATGAGACTGGTGCACATTAAGAATAGAATGAGACTGGTGCACATTAAGAATAGAGTGAGACTGGTGCACATTAAGAATAGAATGAGACTGGTGCACATTAAGAATATAATGAGACTGGTGCACATTAAGAATAGAATGAGACTGGTGCACATTAATAATAGAGTGAGACTGGTGCACATTAAGAATAGAATGAGACGGGTGCACATTAAGAATAGAATGAGACTGGTGCACATTAAGAATAGAATGAGACTGGTGCACATTAAGAATAGAATGAGACTGGTGCACATTAAGAATAGAATGAGACTGGTGCACATTAAGAATAGAATGAGACTGGTGCACATTAAGAATAGAATGAGACTGGTGCACATTAAGAATAGAGTGAGACTGGTGCACATTAAGAATAGAATGAGACTGGTGCACATTAAGAATAGAATGAGACTGGTGCACATTAAGAATAGAATGAGACTGGTGCACATTAAGAATAGAGTGAGACTGGTGCACATTAAGAATAGAATGAGACTGGTGCACATTAAGAATAGAATGAGACTGGTGCACATTAAGAATAGAATGAGACTGGTGCACATTAAGAATAGAATGAGACTGGTGCACATTAAGAATAGAATGAGACTGGTGCACATTAAGAATAGAATGAGACTGGTGCACATTAAGAATAGAATGAGACTGGTGCACATTAAGAATAGAATGAGACTGGTGCACATTAAGAATAGACTGAGACTGGTGCACATTAAGAATAGAATGAGACTGGTGCACATTAAGAATAGAATGAGACTGGTGCACATTAAGAATAGAGTGAGACTGGTGCACATTAAGAATAGAATGAGACTGGTGCACATTAAGAATAGAATGAGACTGGTGCACATTAAGAATAGAATGAGACTGGTGCACATTAAGAATAGAATGAGACTGGTGCACATTAAGAATAGAATGAGACTGGTGCACATTAAGAATAGAATGAGACTGGTGCACATTAAGAATAGAATGAGACTGGTGCACATTAAGAATAGAATGAGACTGGTGCACATTAAGAATAGAGTGAGACTGGTGCACATTAACAATAGAATGAGACTGGTGCACATTAAGAATAGAATGAGACTGGCGCACATTAACAATAGAATGAGACTGGTGCACATTAAGAATAGAATGAGACTGGTGCACATTAACAATAGAGTGAGACTGGTGCACATTAAGAATAGAATGAGATTGGTGCACAGAAATGTGTACTGTTATTTAAAAACAGATACGTTCCGTTTTCAGCGTCAACAAAACTCTCTCTAGCCTCTATCTTGTTAAGTGTGTTCAGGTGTGTTGGCCGCTGAAACTAGAGAATGTGTATCTGGGATCGTTCTCTACAGTCTGAAACTAGAGAATGTGTATCTGGGATCGTTCTCTACAGTCTGAAACTAGAGAATGTGTATCTGGGATCGTTCTCTACAGTCTGAAACTAGAGAATGTGTATCTGGGATTGTTCTCTACAGTCTGAAACTAGAGAATGTGTATCTGGGATCGTTCTCTACAGTCTGAAACTAGAGAATGTGTATCTGGGATCGTTCTCGACAGTCTGAAACTAGAGAATGTGTATCTGGGATCGTTCTCTACAGTCTGAAACTAGAGAATGTGTATCTGGGATCGTTCTATACAGTCTGAAACTAGAGAATGTGTATCTGGGATCGTTCTCTACAGTCTGAAACTAGAGAATGTGTATCTGGGATCGTTCTCTACAGTCTGTTTCAAGGGGAATAAAGGGCTCCCTCTACTGGAATGTTCCAGAAATTCGCTTGATTCTCACCATTCTCAGATACACAGTTCAAGAAGTATGTTGACTTTGCTTTTCTAACCAGAGATAAACATTTATTTCCCAAATGTCTGAAGGACTGCCAGTCAGAAGTAATATCTGTCAGTCTAGCCATCTGCCAGTCAGATGTAATATCAGTCAGTCTGGCCATCTGCCAGTCAGATGTAATATCAGTCAGTCTAGCCATCTGCCAGTCAGATGTAATATCAGTCAGTCTAGCCATCTGCCAGTCAGATGTAATATCAGTCAGTCTGGCCATCTGCCAGTCAGATGTAATATCAGTCAGTCTAGCCATCTGCCAGTCAGATGTAATATCAGTCAGTCTGGCCATCTGCCAGTCAGATGTAATATCAGTCAGTCTAGCCATCTGCCAGTCAGATGTAATATCAGTCAGTCTGGCCATCTGCCAGTCAGATATAATATCAGTCAGTCTAGCCATCTGCCAGTCAGATGTAATATCAGTCAGTCTGGCCATCTGCCAGTCAGATGTAATATCAGTCAGTCTGGCCATCTGCCAGTCAGATGTAATATCAGTCAGTCTGGCCATCTGCCAGTCAGATGTAATATCAGTCAGTCTGGCCATCTGCCAGTCAGATGTAATATCAGTCAGTCTAGCCATCTGCCAGTCAGATGTAATATCAGTCAGTCTGGCCATCTGCCAGTCAGATATAATATCAGTCAGTCTGGCCATCTGCCAGTCAGATGTAATATCAGTCAGTCTGGCCATCTGCCAGTCAGATGTAATATCAGTCAGTCTGGCCATCTGCCAGTCAGATGTAATATCAGTCAGTCTGGCCATCTGCCAGTCAGATGTAATATCAGTCAGTCTGGCCATCTGCCAGTCAGATGTAATATCAGTCAGTCTGGCCATCTGCCAGTCAGATGTAATATCAGTCAGTCTGGCCATCTGCCAGTCAGATGTAATATCAGTCAGTCTGGCCATCTGCCAGTCAGATGTAATATCAGTCAGTCTGGCCATCTGCCAGTCAGATGTAATATCAGTCAGTCTGGCCATCTTCCAGTCAGATGTAATATCAGTCAGTCTGGCCATCTGCCAGTCAGATGTAATATCAGTCAGTCTGGCCATCTGCCAGTCAGATGTAATATCAGTCAGTCTGGCCATCTTCCAGTCAGATGTAATATCAGTCAGTCTAGCCATCTGCCAGTCAGATGTAATATCAGTCAGTCTGGCCATCTGCCAGTCAGATGTAATATCAGTCAGTCTGGCCATCTGCCAGTCAGATGTAATATCAGTCAGTCTGGCCATCTGCCAGTCAGATGTAATATCAGTCAGTCTGGCCATCTGCCAGTCAGATGTAATATCAGTCAGTCTGGCCATCTGCCAGTCAGATGTAATATCAGTCAGTCTGGCCATCTGCCAGTCAGATGTAATATCAGTCAGTCTAGCCATCTGCCAGTCAGATGTAATATCAGTCAGTCCGGCCATCTGCCAGTCAGATGTAATATCAGTCAGTCTGGCCATCTTCCCAAGCTACATTTCTTTCCTGTAATGTTTCAGACAATTCATGCGTTAACCAAGGGTTCGATCTATCCTTTATTCTTGGTTTTTTTAAGACCTCTTTTTTTAAAGTGTTAAACAGAGAAGTAAAACAATTTAGGGCCTGATCCGAGTCGGAGATAGATGACACAATCCCCCAGTCACTCAACCCCAGATCAGACATGAAATGTTGCTCATTAAAACTCCCCAAATGTCTTTGTAATAATGTGTGGGCGGGATAAATTAATGAAGGTAAAGACAGTCATTCTGCTCCTAGATTATGCATGTATGAACTACATTTACATTTGCATTTACATTTACGTCATTTAGCAGACGCTCTTATCCAGAGCGACTTACAAATTGGTGGATTCACCCTATAACTAGTGGGATAACCACTTAACATTTTTTTTTTTTTTTTTTTTTAAAGAGAGGGGGGGGGGGGGGGGGGGGGTAGAAGGATTACTTTATCCTAACTACACATTGACACGGGTTTAAAATAATACTCAGTAGTCGCCAAAGTTCCGGAGCGTGCCTTTTAAGATGAACTTTGCTCACAAATATCATCTGTATTCGTATTTTATTATTGCTTCAATTAAAAACACATTTGAAATAAGATTAACTTCACATGAGAGAGGCTTTGGCTCTCCTTGGCTGGGTGGATTGCACCAGCTTGAGGCAGCATGTATTACCTTGGCTGGGTGGATTGCACCAGCTTGAGGCAGCATGTATTACCTTGGCTGGGTGGATTGCACCAGCTTGAGGCAGCATGTATTACCTTGGCTGGGTGGATTGAACCAGCTTGAGGCAGCATGTATTACCTTGGCTGGGTGGATTGGACCAGCTTGAGGCAGCATGTATTATCTTGGCTGGGTGGATTGCACCAGCTTGAGGCAGCATGTATTACCTTGGCTGGGTGGATTGCACCAGCTTGAGGCAGCATGTATTACCTTGGCTGGGTGGATTGCACCAGCTTGAGGCAGCATGTATTACCTTGGCTGGGTGGATTGCACCAGCTTGAGGCAGCATGTATTACCTTGGCTGGGTGGATTGCACCAGCTTGAGGCAGCGTGTATTACCTTGGCTGGGTGGATTGGACCAGCTTGAGGCAGCATGTATTACCTTGGCTGGGTGGATTGGACCAGCTTGAGGCAGCATGTATTACCTTGGCTGGGTGGATTGCACCAGCTTGAGGCAGCATGTATTACCTTGGCTGGGTGGATTGGACCAGCTTGAGGCAGCATGTATTACCTTGGCTGGGTGGATTGGACCAGCTTGAGGCAGCATGTATTACCTTGGCTGGGTGGATTGGACCAGCTTGAGGCAGCATGTTTTACCTTGGCTGGGTGGATTGCACCAGCTTGAGGCAGCATGTATTACCTTGGCTGGGTGGATTGCACCAGCTTGAGGCAGCATGTATTACCTTGGCTGGGTGGATTGGACCAGCTTGAGGCAGCATGTATTACCTTGGCTGGGTGGATTGAACCAGCTTGAGGCAGCATGTATTACCTTGGCTGGGTGGATTGCACCAGCTTGAGGCAGCATGTATTACCTTGGCTGGGTGGATTGCAGCATTAAGCTGTGAATGCAGTGGTTTAAACTCCCACATTCAAAGTCCCTGAAGAAATACGGCGGTGCATTGGAATTGGGCTTGATGACAACGAATATGGATCTGACCTCTTCCTCGATCAGAGGGCTATGTTTCTTACAGAACTCACTGCAAATGTTGGATCTTACACAGATTGTTAATCCCGAACAGGACTTCTCTCTGAAACAAACTTCAATACATACAGTATCTCACAAAAGTGAGTACACCCCCCTTCACATTTTTTTGAAAAATATTTGAGTATATCTTTGTCATGTGACAACGCTGAAGAAATGACACTTTGCTACAATGTAAAGTAGTGAGTGGACAGCTTGTATAACAGTGTACATTTGCTGTCCCCCTTCAAAATAACTCAACACACAGCCATTCATGTCTAAACCGCTGGCAACAAAAGTGAGTACACAAGTGAATATTTACAACAATGTGAGGGGTGTACTCACTTTTATGAGATACGGTATTCAGCCTACATTAGGTCTACAGAACAGTAGCCTTTGTTAGGGCTATTCATTTGAACCCCCCCATTTTACTAAAAAGCAAAAAAAACATGAAGCAGTGCATTTGGATTGATATATTAGTGAGAAGGCTAACATGCTGTTTGCTGAGTCGCATCCGATAACTACTGTGTAGAAGCTTTTCATTTTGACAGAAAGACAGACGATACAACGCGTTAATTCTTCGCTTACTTGATCTGATTACATGTTGATTTTTTAAAAGTATTTTCTTTTCTCCACGCGTCTCGTCTTGGTGTCATTTAAATGTTGATGGTTGTTCTATCCAGTCTCTAGTGTTTCACAGTGGTTCCCAACTCCGGTCCTCCAGTACTCCCAAACAGTTTCTGTTGAAGCCCCAGACAAACCCCTCATTCAACTTGTCAAGGGGGGGTTGTTGATGATTAGTTGACAAGTACAACCAGGTGTGCTTTTTCAGGGCCAAAACAGAAATGTGTACCATTATTTTAAAAACACAATACGTTCCGTTTTCAGCGTCAACAAAACTCTCCCTAGCCTCTATCTTTGTTAAGTGTGTTCAGGTGTGTTGGCCGCGCCCACTAATTGGCCACGCCTGAGCTTTAACGAGTGCTTGTTTAGTTTGAAATGGGGTCTGTTTTGAATCGACTAAAATTAACAGCTTTGTATGAGTTAAAAACAACATGGCATGCTAGCTCCATCTTGGTGGCGCAGTGGAGTCATTCCATGAATAGAAAGCAGGAGATCGTAGATTCCAATCTCACTGATGCCATGCCACAATAGAAAAAAAATACATGTGTTTTGCTTGATTAATGCCTGAGCAAATTAATATCCATGTGTCCTATCTGTGCTTGGAGTTCAAAACAGTTAAACCAAGCTAGCAGTGTTATTGACATTATTATTGTTATTGACATTATTGTTATTGACATTATTATTGTTATTAACAGTGTTATTGAAACATGTTCTCAGAACGTTATTTAATTACCTTCAAATAACCTGTAATTTCCGTTCTCAGGACGTTAATAAAGAAACCTCCCAGGAAAACTTTCAGGGAACTATAGAAAAACGTTCTCAGAACCTCTCTGCAATCTAAAAATTAACTTTCCCAGAACAGGTGAAGTTTTTCACTTCTGTTCTCAGAACGTTTAAAAAAAAAAAAAAAAAAGTTCAGTTTTAACGATCAGGAAAACTTATGGCTTCATTCCCAGAATCAATGGGAAACCAAAAAACATACGTTCCCACAACTTCCAAGGAACCGAATGTGCTCCCTGGGAATGTTCCTGCATTCACAGTAAGTGTTGAAGATCAGAAATAACCTTTAAATGTCAAGCGACTGACTCCTGGCCTCTATATGTATGGCCTCTATGTATGGCCTCTATGTATGGACTCTATGTATGGCCTCTATATGTATGGCCTCTATATGTATGGCCTCTATGTATGGCCTCTATGTATGGCCTCTATGTATGGCCTCTATATGTATGGCCTATATGTATGCCCTCTATGTATGGCCTCTATGTATGGCCTCTATGTATGGCCTCTATGTATGGCCTATATGTATGCCCTCTATGTATGCCCTCTATGTATGGCCTCTATGTATGGCCTCTATGTATGCCCTCTATGTATGGCCTCTATGTATGGCCTATATGTATGCCCTCTATGTATGGCCTCTATGTATGGCCTCTATGTATGCCCTCTATGTATGTCCTCTATGTATGGCCTCTATGTATGGCCTCTATGTATGGCCTCTATGTATGGCCTCTATATGTATGGCCTCTATGTATGGCCTCTATATGTATGGCCTCTATGTATGGCCTCTATATGTATGGCCTCTATGTATGGCCTCTATGTATGGCCTCTATGTATGGCCTCTATGTATGGCCTCTATATGTATGGCCTCTATATATGGCCTATATGTATGGCCTCTATGTATGGCCTCTATGTATGGCCTCTATATGTATGGCCTCTATATGTATGGCCTCTATGTATGGCCTCTATGTAGACTAGGACAACTGGACTAGACTAACTGCAAAGAAGAGACACCATGTTATCTAGACTAGGACAACTGGACGTGATTACAGTGCCTTCGGAAAGTATTCAGACCCCTTCCCTTTTCCCACATGTTGTTACATTACAGCCTTATTCTAAAATTGATTAAATAAATGTTGTTCCTCGTCAATCTAAACACAATACCCCATAATGACAATGTGAAAAAAGGTTTTTAGAAATGTTTGCAAATGGATAAAAATAAAATAAATTTACATAAGCATTCAGACCCTTTGCAATGAGACTCGAAAAATTGAGCTCAGTTGGATCCTGTTTCCATTGATCATCCTTGAGATGTTTCTACAACTTGATTGGAGCACTCCAGCAATCAGGCCTTTATGGTAGAGTGGCCAGACGGAAGCCACTCCTCAGTAAAAGGCACATGACAGCCCGCTTGGAGTTTGCCAAAAGGCACCTAAAGGACTCAGACCATGAGAAACAAGATTCTCTGGTCTGATGAAACCAAGATTGAACTCTTTGGCCTGAATGCCAAGCGTCACGTCTGGAGGAAACCTGGCACCATCCCTACGGTGAAGCATGGTGGTGGCAGCATCATGCTGTGGGGATGTTTTTCAGCGGCAGGGAGACTAGTCAGGATCGAGAGAAAGATGAACAGAGCAAAGTACAGAGAGATCCTTGATGAAAACCTGCTCCAGAGCGCTCAGGACCTCAGACTGGGGTGAAGGTTCACCTTCCAACAGGACAACGACCCTAAGCACACAGCCAAGACAACGCAGGAGTGGCTTTGGGACAAGTCTCTGAATGTCCTTGAGTGGCCCAGCCAGAGCCCAGACTTGAACCCGATCGAACATCTCTGGAGAAACCTGAAAATAGCTATGCAGCGACGCTCCCCATCCAACCTGACAGAGCTTGAGAGGATCTGCAGAGAAGAATGGGAGAAACTCCCCAAATACAGGTGTGCCAAGCTTGTAGCGTCATGCCCAAGAAAGACTCAATGCTGTAATCGCTGCCAAAGGTGCTTCAACAATAAACTGAGTAAAGGGTCTGAATACTAAATGTGAATCATTCCGTTTTAATTTGTTTAAAAAACAGTTTTTCTTCGTCATTACGGGGTATTGGGTGTAGATTGATGAGGGGGGGAAAACTATTTAATCAATTTTAAGAATAAGGCTGTAGCATATGAAGAGAAAGTCAAGGGGTCTGAATACTTTTCAGAATGCACTGCGGCTGTAAAAGAAGACACACGATATTTATCTTTTGGTAAAATGCTTTATTTATCTAGTTAACCACTATAAATACAACAAGCTGAAAAAATAAAACCAGCGTAGAAAACTGTCCCAGGTCTAAAGGAGAGTTTGGCAATAAGGCACACTAAGGAACGTTTACAGTGGTATTATTCATATTATTATTATTATTATCTCTTTAACTAGGCACGTGTTGTTCTGTTAGAGATGTTAGACGACACTTCGGGGGGGGGGGGGGGGTGGGGTCGTCGGTAGAGGTGTGGGGGGGGGGTCGTCGGTAGAGGGGGGGGGGGGGGGGGTGGGGGGTGTCGTCGGTAGAGGTCAGTTTCTCTCAGCTCTATTCATTCTGAATGGCTCCGTAGACCTCCATATTAAAGAGACTGATATCTCTGTCCTCCCCACTACACAACACCCAGCACAAAACAAACAAATTGTACATTTACATTTATATGTTAACATAATACACTAAATTACATGGCAAATTTGAATGTTCAAACTATTTGGACTTTTTTTTTTTTTTTGAAAAAAAAACTACTACATTTTAAAATATATTTTAGTTTTATCTCTAAACTAGGTCTATAGGAAAGAAACCGTGTTTACTCTTGGAATATATTATAGCATTTCTTCTGACTTCATACACAACACACGTAATGCATATATTAAATATATCCTGACTTCTTGTCACCATAAAACAATGCAATAAAAGTTACTCATCAGTATTTAAAGAAATTCCAGTTTTCTTGACAGAGAAGCCCTTTACAGGCCAGCCCAAGAGATAAACAAACAGGGAGAGAGGAGAGGAGAGGAGAGGAGAGGAGAGGAGAGGAGAGGAGAGGAGAGGAGAGGAGAGGAGAGGAGAGGAGAGGAGAGGAGAGGAGAGGAGAGGAGAGGAGAGGAGAGGAGAGCTGAGCTCTTTACAGGCCAGCCAGAGAGAAGAGACAGAGACAGAGAGAGAGGAAGAGAGGAGAGAGAGAGAGGAGAGAGAGAGAGGAGAGGAGAGGAGAGGAGAGGAGAGGAGAGGAGAGCTCTTTACAGGCCAGCCAGAGAGAAGAGACAGAGAGAGAGGGAGAGAGGGAGAGAGAGAAAGAGAGAGAGAGGAGGAGAGGAGAGCTCTTTACAGGCCAGCCAGAGACAGAGAGACCGTTGAGCCTGATATTCCAAAATACTGTTGAATCCATTTAAATCCCAACTGCCTCCTTCAAGTTCACCAACATCAACACAAATAACACCCCCACTACAAAAAAAAAATACAAAAAAATCCTAAATAAACCAAAAAGACTTCAATAGAGAGTGATACTGGGAGGGCAACATTTAGTCTCAGCTTCTCTCTCTCTTCTCTCCCACAAACAAACATTGGTCAGACTATTGGTGTAGCAGCTTTAGATGTGTTTCCACACAGATCTGGAGGGTGCTGTGAGTTAGTTACCAGCAGGTCAGGTCAGGTCTTACAGGAGTTACACCTATAGGGGGCACTGTAGGGTAAGCGAGAACCTGTGTGTGTGTGTGTGTATGTGTGTGTGTGTGTGTGTGTGTGTGTCTCTAAGGCTTAGTTCCAGTTGTCAAGTTAGTTTTCAATAGAATTCTATTCCTCTTCACGAAACTCTTAAGGGCCCCCGGGGGGGGGGGCTGAGTTTCTACCAAGCTAAAATATGGAAATGTTTTAAGATGGTCATACCAAGGATCAATTAGCTATTTGATTTTGAATTTTAGGATAAAAAAAATATATATACAAAAATGATTAGCCCATAGAAACACATTGAATAACATATTCATACATGTCAGAGTCCAGAGGAAGTACTGTATGTGTTGAAGTCTCTGTCCTCTATCTGAAGCTCAGGAATGTTTTGTTTTTTTATATATATTTTTTAAAATAATCAACCCAATTTTTTTGGACACTAAAGTACCTCCATAAAGGTTTTAAACTGGTACCTCCAAGACTAGTCTTGTGAGGCTTGTGGGCATCCTAGAGCAGCTAAGTATGTGTTCGCGTTCGGCAATTTTCGATGGTCATATTAGCGTGTAGCCACAGACAGAAGATGGCAGATCGGCTTCAGATTTACCGACTTCAGAAGAGTCCCCCCCCCCCGTGACGCTCGTGTTTGTGAGTCTCATCTCTCCGCAGAGGAGTCATATTAGGTTTTGGAGGCCCCAAACCGTTAAGGACTCTACAGAAATATTTGCGAGAAGACCGATTTTGGGGATGTTTTCTGATGGCCGCGACAGGGCAGATGCGGTGGATTGAGACGAACAGCAAAAAGACACCAGATATAACTTAAACTGACAGATTTTTTAAGGATTTTTGTATTATGTTAATTATTTTCAGCGGGGGGACGTGGACTCTTAGTTACCTTCTAAACTGGGGTCGTTTCATGTTTGCTACACGCAAACAGATGGCAATGCTGTAAAACACAGCAAAACGCTGAATGTATAAAATACATCCCCGCACTTCATATCTGTTACGGGAAATCTGTTGCCTTTATAAATGAGCGAGAGAGAGAGAGAGAGAGAGAGAGAATACTAGGTTTGTGTTCAGTTGGTATGAAACCAAGGAGATCCAGCCCAGAGAGATATAGGCAGGGATTCCATCTGATCGCGGGTTGTCGACGATGCTGCTCAATTGGGAAATTACCTTTTAAATGTTAAGCGGGGCTATAGCACGGTTTGGGAAATTACCTTTTTAAATGTTAAGCGGGGCTATAGCACGGTTTGGGAAATTACCTTTTAAATGTTAAGGGGGCTACAGCACGGTTTGGGAAATTACCTTTTAAATGTTAAGGGGGGCTACAGCACGGTTTGGGAAATTACCTTTTTAAATGTTAAGGGGGGCTATAGCACGGTTTGGGAAATTACCTTTTTAAATGTTAAGGGGGCTATAGCACGGTTTGGGAAATTACCTTTTAAATGTTAAGGGGGCTATAGCACGGTTTGGGAAATTACCTTTTAAATGTTAAGGGGGGCTACAGCACGGTTTTAAATGTTAAGGGGGGCTACAGCACGGTTTGGGAAATTACCTTTTAAATGTTAAGCGGGGCTACAGCACGGTTTGGGATTTAATCCCGGTCACAGTCTCTGTTCCAACATCCAGACTAGCTGAGAATGAAGCAGTCTATTGGGGCATGTAGTATAGTGTGGGTAGTAAAAGGCTCTGCAGTCGAGCTCAGAGAGACAGATCTCTAGTAGAAAGGCACTGCAGTCGAGCTCAGAGATCTTAAGACCTGGTAGCGGAAAGGCACAATAGTCGAACTCGGAGAGACAGATCTCTAGTAGAAAGGCACTGCAGTCGAGCTCAGAGATCTTAAGACCTGGTAGCGGAAAGGCACAATAGTCGAACTCAGAGAGACCGATCTCTAGTAGAAAGGCACTACAGTCGAGCTCAGAGATGAGGCTTACAGTGGTTTTGAAGCCCAGCTGAGTGTGACGCTGCTAGCTTAGCATAACGCTAACAGGGTGTGTTTCGGTAAGCTTTAGCATGTGCCAGTAGAGCGTTTCAGTTAGCTTAGCATAACGCGGACATAACTTTTGTTAGCTTAGCGAATGCTAGTCATGTGTTTTAAGGTTAGCTTAGCGTACGTAGCGTATGCAAACGCTGGAGAGCGTCGAGTCTAGCTCGTTTCAGCCTAGGGGGAGGAGTCAAAAATAATAAAACGCCTCCGTCCATATTTGTTCACCTTATAAGAATCAAGCAATTTACAAACAATTTAGAATAAAGAAAAGAACAACAACAACATGATCAAATAAAAACAGTTCAGTCTTAGTCTGCTGGAGGAGATAGTGAAGTGACGGTCATGTTCCAGAACACAAGTACAACAAACAAACACATCTAAAAATGCCCTTAAAACTACACGTTTTAAATGATACCCAGTATTACAGTATCTGAAAGCTAATATATAGATACCCCCCAACAACACCCAACAACAAGCAAACTCATCTATGAAGCTAACAGCAAACAGCACGGATGGATTCATGAAAACAACTTAAAATACAAACTCTTTTAATAAATTCAAAGTTTCTTCAGTAGTTTCTGTCGTATTTTTTTTTTTTTTGTAATTTCATTTTGTATTTTGTTATATTTTTGTTTAAAGCGTTTTACTAAAGTTAAAAAAAAAAAAAAAAATCTCTTTATTTTCTACTTCAGAGAACAAACAACAGAAACATTAAATATTGGGTTTCACCACTTCCATAAATACTGAAGTGGACCTTCAATGTTCTTGTTGCCCGGGCAACAGGGAGGAGAGAGGATGGGGTCAGGTGACAGGTCAGGTGACAGGGTGATGAAGTGATGTCAGAGGGGGGGTAAAGGCTAAAGGTCTGGTCTTGGCTTGGACTGGTCTTCTCCTTCAGTGGGTCTTATACGTTCTCCTACACAGTCTGCTACACAGTCAGTGGTTCTGATGGGGGGTGGATGTTCAAATGTAACCCTACTGCTGCTCTCAGTCTATATCTATAGTGAGACACTGGATCTACAGGCTGCATGCGTGGTGAGTACACTCTATAATATCTAGATCTATGTACAGGCTGCATGCATGGTGAATAGGGTCTATATCTATAGTGAGACACTGGATCTACAGGCTGCATGCATGGTGAATAGGGTCTATATCTATAGTGAGACACTGGATCTACAGGCTGCATGCATGGTGAGTACACTCTATAATATCTAGATCTATGTACAGGCTGCATGCGTGGTGAGTACACTCTATAATATCTAGATCTATGTACAGGCTGCATGCATGGTGAATAGGGTCTATATCTATAGTGAGACACTGTATCTACAGTATATACTGTATGTATTCAGATCCTCCTGGAGGTCCGGAGTACTGCTGCTTTTGTTGTTCTACCTGATCATTAATGGTCCCCACCTGGTGTCCCAGGTCTAAACAGGGCCTGATCATTAATGGTACCCACCTGGTGTCCCAGGTCTAAACAGGGCCTGATCATTAATGGTACCCACCTGGTGTCCCAGGTCTAAACAGGGCCTGATCATTAATGGTACCCACCTGGTGCCCCAGGTCTAAACAGGGGGGCCTGATCATTAATGGTCCCCACCTGGTGTCCCAGGTCTAAATCAGTCCCTGATTAGTGGGGAAGAATGACTGGTGTCCCAGGTCTAAATCAGTCCCTGATTAGAGGGGAAGAATGAACAAAAAGCAGAGGAACTGGCTTCCAGGTCCAGATGTTAATTTGAAGGGATATAGAGTATGTTGGGAAAGTCTGGTCCAGTATTCATTAGGACCAATATATACCTGGGGAAGAAGCCAGTAGGTCTTGCATAGACGTTGTTTAAACGTTGAAGGTTTGGCACACGTCATAACGTAGCCTAGACGTTGGGCTATGTTGAACCGACGTTGAGTAGAGTTTGCGTAGGGGTCCATTAGTTTACCCCGACATTATGGACGTTGCATAGATGTTGCCGTTTAAACATTGAGTTGAATGGGGAGGGAGGTGAGAGGTGGAAATGAGGAGGGGCTCTTCTGTAGATCGTCTGTAGTTCGTCTGTAGTTCTGCTTGACATCACCATGCAGAAGTGGTTTGAACGTTGAGTGGTGGTTGAACAGGCGTTGTGGACCAGACATCTGGTTGTCAGTAGGTCTGATAGACGTCGTGGATGGGCACCTGGAAGGCGGCGGCGGGGAAGGCCTGGGGCATGGTGTAGGCATAGCCTCCGTAGGCTGCGGCCGCCGCCGCCACGGCTGCGTTCTTCTGCAGGGCTGC
>NW_028159008.1:2500-7500 GCF_964263955.1 Coregonus lavaretus | reverse complement strand
AGTGGAGGTGTCATAAAACCCATAAAACCTAGAGGTCAAACAGGGGAAATGGTTCCAATCGTTTTTTTTCCACCATTCGTTTTTCCCATAGGGGATTTTTAGAAACACTTAAAATAAGGGCTGTGTTTCGTGTAGGCTTACCCTGGCGTGACGTTTTGATAACCATGTAAATCTCTCACGGACAAGGTGACTTTTATCAATATATTCGGCTCGATTTATTCTCAGATTCTAAAATGATAATTAGCATCAAAGTAGACATGCAAGACTACAAATCCCTGCCAGCTCCTGCACGTTATCTCTAGCTGACGCCTTTGCTAACAGGTATTGTATCAATTTAAAACTTGCACAAGACATACAGTTCTCAGAAATGTCCATGTAAAGAAATGTTAATTTATTCATTACTACATTTAGCTAGTTAGATAGTTAATCCAGAGATTCTTACCTTTGCCTCGATTCGGCAGTCTAGTCCAAGCATTTGTAGTTCTTTATGATAGCCACATTAGCAACTAATTAGCATTTCATTTTTGGTGGGTAAATACAGCCGAATATATTGATAAAAGTCACCTTGTCCTAGAGAGATTTACACAGTTATCAAAATGCCACGCCAGGCTAAGCCTACATGAAACACAACCCTTATTTTAGGTGTTTCTAAAATCCCCTATTGGAAAAATGAATGATGGGAAAATGATTGAAACCATTTCCTTGTTTGACACGCTAGGTTTTATGGGTATTATGACTCATACTGTGGTACTCTATATGCCTCAAAGGAGGAAAGAAACTAGGAAGACCCAACGGTGGCCATCTTGGAATATTGTTGTTCTTGTAGTCCCTAAGCAGGAAGTCACCCCGCTGTATCCTGTGATGTCATATTGCGGAGCGTCCCTTTACCACTCCAACAGTATACGTGCTGCTCTATTTAGAAGTCGGCAGGTTTTCAAAAAGTAGATCAGTGATTTAGAACCAGACCACTCTTCATGGGCGAGAGATCAATAATCATTTAGAACACACCCCTTTCTCCTATTCATCTGATTCATCGATGTCATCACCGTATTCATCATGATCATCTACTAATCACATGTACTGATGAGGTGGATTCAGTATTCAGTATTGGTTACGTTTACAAACAGCACACCATCTATCTACAGATCGGTTCAATCAAATCAAATGCTTTGTCCTTGTCATACTAATGTTGCCATGGTAATAATGAGCCCATTCACAACAGTGGGATCATGACAACAAAGAAGCAGAAACAGGCTGCATTTATATATATATACACAGAGAGGAGCAGAAGGAAAGGCTTCTAACCTTTGATGAAGTAGTCCCTGTTGGGTCCGATGAGCGTGCTGTAGGGGTACCCATAGTAGGTGAGGGTGTAGGGGTCGCACTGGTACACGTAGTTCTGCTGGGCTGGTTCTGGAGCCGCCACGGCTGCCGTAGCGCCCCCTTTAGACGCCTTCTGGTAGCGCGTGTACTGCTCTTTGTCAACAGGCTTAGCCAGGGTCACCTCGATGCAGGACCCCTCCACCTCCGTCCCGTTCAGGTGGTCCATGGCAACCACCGCATCGTCACGGGATGAGAAGTGGACGAAGGCGTAGTCGCGGATCTTCTTGACACGTTCCACGCAGCCCTGGTTCCACTGGCCAAACACCTAGAACACAGAGACATGTTAATACAGCCCTGGGTTCCACTGGCCAAACACCTAGAACACAGAGACATGTTAATACAGCCTGGGTTCCACTGGCCAAACACCTAGAACACAGAGACATGTTAATACAGCCCTGGTTCCACTGGCCAAACACCTAGAACACAGAGACATGTTAATATAGCCTGGGTTCCACTGGCCAAACACCTAGAACACAGAGACATGTTAATACAGCCTGGGTTCCACTGGCCAAACACCTAGAACACAGAGACATGTTAATACAGCCTGGGTTCCACTGGCCAAACACCTAGCAATCAATCAATCAATCAATCAACAATAAATAAACTAATCAATAAATCAATCAACCAGTCAATCAACCAACCAATCAGTCAATCAATCAATCAGTCAATCAACATGTCAATCAACATGTCAATCAACCAATCAGTCAACCAATCAGTCAATCAATCAATCAATCAGCCAATAAATCAAACAGTCAATCAACCAATAAATCAACCAATCAGTAAATCAACCAATCAATCAACCAATCAGTAAATCAACCAATCAATCCAACCTGTCGTAGTGTCTCCTCGCTGGTCTCCATCATCAGGTTCCTGACGTATAGAATCTTCACAGTCTCCATGACGTCCTCGTCCACGTCTATCTCTGGCTCCGCCCAGTCCACGGCGATCTGGTGCCCCCACAGCTGGATCCTTCCGGGCATCAGCTTCCTGCGGGCCATGGCCGCAGCGCGGTGACTCTCGTACTCCACGAAGGCAAAGCCTCGGTTCTTCATCTTGTCTGCTGCGCTGGCGTACACTATGACGTCTAGGACACCCTCCGTCACCTTGGAGACCTCCTCCAGGATCTCCTCTCTCTTCTTGGTTTTGGGGATGCCCCCGATGAAGAGGCGACAGTTGTCCACAGAGCAACAGACCCCCAGGAGGCGTCCGGGGCGCACCTCGTAGTTGTTGAGCTCCCGCACGGCGCGCTTGGCCTGGTGTTTCTGCGTGTACATGACGAAGGCGTAGCCGCGGTTCTTCCCGTCGAAGTCCATCATCAGACGCATCTCGTAGATCTGACCCACTGACTCGAACACCGGAACCAGCTCGTCCTCATAGACGTCCCGGGGGATCTTACCCACGAAGATCTCACAGCCGCGCGGCGGGGAGGCAGAATCCCAGCCCGGCGGGGGGCCGTATTTCCTCTGGCCGTTCTCCTGCACCATGCTGTACCCCGTACGCTCCATCAGAGACACCAGGGCCGCCTCGTTGGGGGCCCCGGCCACACCCTCGGGCACTGTGATTGGTCCGTTGGGGGAGTGATGGGAGGGGCCTGGGGGGTTGGAACCGGAATTGGCGGGGTTATTACTCATGGCTGAAGAGGAGGAGGCGGGATCTTCGGCTGTCATTCTGACTAAACCATCCAATCAGATGTGGTGCCTGAGAGAGGGGAGGGGGGAGAGAGAGAGAGAGAAGGGGAAAAAGAGAAATTCATTATTTTCTATTGGCTAAATGAGGGATCACGTCACATTTGATGGACAGAGAACCAAAAGTTGAGGGAGCGTGCAATTGGCATGCTGACTGCAGGAATGTCCACCAGATCTGTTGCCAGATCATTTAATGTTAATTTCTCTACCATAAGCTGCCTCCAACGTTGTTTTAGAGAATTTGAGAGTACGTCCAACCGGCCTCACAACCGCAGACCAAGTGTAACCACGCCAGCCCAGGACCTCCCCAGACCACGTTTAACCACGCCAGCCCAGGACCTCCCCAGACCAAGTGTAACCACGCCAGCCCAGGACCTCCCCAGACCACGTGTAACCATGCCAGCCCAGGACCTCCCCAGACCACGTGTAACCACGCCAGCCCAGGACCTCCCCAGACCAAGTGTAACCACGCCAGCCCAGGACCTCCCCAGACCACGTGTAACCATGCCAGCCCAGGACCTCCACAGACCACATGTAACCATGCCAGCCCAGGACCTCCACAGACCACGTGTAACCATGCCAGCCCAGGACCTCCCCAGACCACGCGTAACCACGCCAGCCCAGGACCTCCACATTAGGCTTCTTCACCTGCGAGATCGTCTGAGACCAGCCACCCAGACAGCTGATGAAACTGTGGGTTTGCACAACCGAAGAATTTCTGCACAAGCTGTCAGAAACCGTCTCAGGGAAGCTCATCTGCGTGCTCGTCGTCCTCACCAGGGTCTTGACCTGACTGCAGTTCACCGTCGTAACCGACTTCAGAGGGAAAATGCTCACCTTCGATGGCCACTGTCACGCTGGAGAAGTGTGCTCTTCACGGATGAATCCCGGTTTCAACTATACCGGGCAGATGTGTGGGCGAGCGGTTTGCTGATGTCAACGTTGTGAACAGAGTGCCCCATAGTGGCGGTGGGGTTATGGTATGGGCAGGCATAAGCTACGGACAACAAACACAATTGCATTTTATCGATGGCAATTTGAATGCACAGAGATATCGTGACGAGATCCTGAGGCCCATTGCCGTGCCATTCATCCGCCGCCATCACCTCATGTTTCAGCATGATAATGCACGGCCCCATGTCGCAAGGATCTGTACACAATTCCTGAAAGCTGAAAATGTCCCAGTTCTTCCATGGCCTGCATTCTCACCTGACATGTCACCCGTTGAGCATGTTTGGGATGCTCTGGATCGACGTGTACGACGGCGTGTTCCAGTTCCCCCCCAATACCCATCAACTTCGCACAGCCATTGAAGAGGAGTGGGACAACATTCCACAGGCCACAATCAACAGCCTGATCAACTCTGTGCGAAGGAGACGTGTCGCGCTGCAAGAGGCAAATGGTGGTCACACCAGATACTGACTGGTTCTGATCCACGCCCCATCAGAGCCTTGTGAAATCTAAAGGTCATGATATTTTGGCTAATGAGTTACATACAGTAGAGCACAACACAGGTCACATGACCAATATACACCGTCCTATGAGAACACAGCATCCATAAAACCAGGAAGGACACAGTAAAATTATCAACTTGGAATAGTATAAAGTAATCCCCCCCCCCCCCCCCCACCCCCCCCCCCCTCCCCCACCCCCCCATAAAAAATACAATAAAACATAAAATAATAAAAGTGGTTGTCCCACTGGCTATCATAAGGTGAATGCACCAATGTGTAAGTGGCTCTGGATAAGAGCGTCGGCTGATGAAATGATGTAAATGTAAACTTCATCCTTTCATTCCTCCTCTCCTCTCCCCTCCTCTCCCCTCCTCTCCTCTCCTCTCCTCTCCTCTCCTCTCCTCTCCTCTCCTCTCCTCTCCTCTCCTCTCCTCTCCTCTCCTTTATCTCTGTTTTACCCTCTCCTCTCCTCTCCTCT
>NW_028159009.1:40000-46022 GCF_964263955.1 Coregonus lavaretus | reverse complement strand
CTGACTACAGAGTTACATAATGTACCTGGGTCGGCCTGGTGTTCCTCTACTGACTACAGAGTTACATAATGTACCTGGGTTGGCCTGGTGTTCCTCTACTGACTACGGAGTTACATAATGTACCTGGGTTCGGCCTGGTGTTCTCTACTGACTACAGAGTTTCATAATGTACCTGGGTCGGCCTATGCGTCGAGTATACTGACTACAGAGTTACATAATGTACCTGGGTCGGCCTGGTGTTCCTCTACTGACTACAGAGTTACATAATGTACCTGGGTTGGCCTGGTGTTCCTCTACTGACTACAGAGTTACATAATGTACCTGGGTCGGCCTGGTGTTCCTCTACTGACTACAGAGTTACATAATGTACCTGGGTCGGCCTGGTGTTCCTCTACTGACTACAGAGTTACATAATGTACCTGGGTCGGCCTGGTGTTCCTCTACTGACTACAGAGTTACATAATGTACCTGGGTCGGCCTGGTGTTCCTCTACTGACTACAGAGTTACATAATGTACCTGGGTCGGCCTGGTGTTCCTCTACTGACTACAGAGTTACATAATGTACCTGGGTCGGCCTGGTGTTCCTCTACTGACTACAGAGTTACATAATGTACCTGGGTCGGCCTGGTGTTCCTCTACTGACTACAGAGTTACATAATGTACCTGGGTCGGCCTGGTGTTCCTCTACTGACTACAGAGTTACATAATGTACCTGGGTCGGCCTGGTGTTCCTCTACTGACTACAGAGTTACATAATGTACCTGGGTCGGCCTGGTGTTCCTCTACTGACTACAGAGTTACATAATGTACCTGGGTCGGCCTGGTGTTCCTCTACTGACTACAGAGTTACATAATGTACCTGGGTCGGCCTGGTGTTCCTCTACTGACTACAGAGTTACATAATGTACCTGGGTCGGCCTGGTGTTCCTCTACTGACTACAGAGTTACATAATGTACCTGGGTCGGCCTGGTGTTCCTCTACTGACTACAGAGTTACATAATGTACCTGGGTCGGCCTGGTGTTCCTCTACTGACTACAGAGTTACATAATGTACCTGGGTCGGCCTGGTGTTCCTCTACTGACTACAGAGTTACATAATGTACCTGGGTCGGCCTGGTGTTCCTCTACTGACTACAGAGTTACATAATGTACCTGGGTCGGCCTGGTGTTCCTCTACTGACTACAGAGTTACATAATGTACCTGGGTCGGCCTGGTGTTCCTCTACTGACTACAGAGTTACATAATGTACCTGGGTCGGCCTGGTGTTCCTCTACTGACTACAGAGTTACATAATGTACCTGGGTCGGCCTGGTGTTCCTCTACTGACTACAGAGTTACATAATGTACCTGGGTCGGCCTGGTGTTCCTCTACTGACTACAGAGTTACATAATGTACCTGGGTCGGCCTGGTGTTCCTCTACTGACTACAGAGTTACATAATGTACCTGGGTCGGCCTGGTGTTCCTCTACTGACTACAGAGTTACATAATGTACCTGGGTCGGCCTGGTGTTCCTCTACTGACTACAGAGTTACATAATGTACCTGGGTCGGCCTGGTGTTCCTCTACTGACTACAGAGTTACATAATGTACCTGGGTCGGCCTGGTGTTCCTCTACTGACTACAGAGTTACATAATGTACCTGGGTCGGCCTGGTGTTCCTCTACTGACTACAGAGTTACATAATGTACCTGGGTTGTCCTGGTGTTCCTCTACTGACTACAGAGTTACATAATGTACCTGGGTCGGCCTGGTGTTCCTCTACTGACTACAGAGGTACATAATGTACCTGGGTCGGCCTGGTGTTCCTCTACTGACTACAGAGTTACATAATGTACCTGGGTCGGCCTGGTGTTCCTCTACTGACTACAGAGTTACATAATGTACCTGGGTCGGCCTGGTGTTCCTCTACTGACTACAGAGTTACATAATGTACCTGGGTCGGCCTGGTGTTCCTCTACTGACTACGGAGTTACAGCCAAGGTCGTCCTGCATCGTCTTTCATACTCACATTCTACGTAACAAAACACTCTCAACAACAACCATCACTGGCTTCATACTTCTGGCAAATTGTCCCAAATGGCACCCTATTCCCTATGTACAAAAGCTATTGGTCAAATAATGTGATTAACTATGATTCTAGTATGGTCACACGGGTGATCAGAATGGACATAGAATTAATGTTTTATTTCTATAGTGATCAGTATGGACATATAATTATGTTTTATTTCTATAGTGTTCAGTATGGATGCAGAATTATATTTTATTTCTATAGAGATCAGTATGTTTATCATGATGAGTTAATATTGACTGCCACCATCTCACTGTTTATATTCAGTTCAGATATCTGTTTAAATTCAGTTCAACAAAATCATAGATAACTGTTTATATTCAGTTCAACTAACTCATAAATCACTGTTTATATTCAGTTCAGATAACGCATAAATCACTGTTTATATTCAGTTCAGATAACTCATAAATCACATTGGTATTTATTTTCTGATTGCTAGATGTCCTCTCTGATGTTCCCTAACCCCAATTATAGCCCCTAATTAATGTTTTATTTAAAAAAAACTAACGAATCAACGTGATCGCAAAGCCTTCATGTAGCTGACTGAGCAAGGGCCACACACTGTCTGTGTCCCAAATGGCACCCTATTCCCTACATAGTGCACTACTTTTGACCAGACCCTATGTGTCATTTTCAAAAGTAGTGCACTATGTAGGGAATAGGGTGCCATTTGGGACATAACCAGAGTGTGGGCCTGCTCAGTCAGCTACATGAAGGCTTTGCTATCACGTTGATTCGTTAGTTTTTTTTATAAAACATTAATTAGGGGCTATAATTGGGGCTAGGGAACATCAGAGAGGACATCTATGTGATTTATGAGTTATCTGAACTGAAGATAAACAGTGATTTATGAGTTCCTCTGTTCCTCTTTACCCAGAGACGAGGTGGGGTGTCTCTCTATCTGTCCCTGTGTCGCAGGCAGCACATGGAGTCATTACTCTCTCACCCTCCTTGATCCGAAATCACTAGGGAGACGCTGGGCGCTGATTAGTGATGCTGAGGCCTTATAACTCATCACCACGGTGACAGTGATGCTGAGGCCTTTTAACTCATCACCACGGTGACAGTGATGCTGAGGCCTTTTAACTCATCACCACGGTGACAGTGATGCTGAGGCCTTTTAACTCATCACCACGGTGACAGTGATGCTGAGGCCATTTAACTCATCACCACGGTGACAGTGATGCTGAGGCCTTTTAACTCATCACCACGGTGACAGTGATGCTGAGGCCTTTTAACTCATCACCACGGTGACAGTGATGCCGAGGCCTTTTAACTCATCACCACGGTGACAGTGATGCTGAAGGGCCGTTACCCGACACACACACACACACACACTGCCCAAAGCATCCTATTTCTAATCACAGGGAGCACCTTCTCTTTGAACAGATTTCAGAAGCGGACATGTTTGTGCCTCTACGTCTTGGACCAGAGGGCCGTTGAGCAACACAGAAACACACCACCAGGTTGACCCCAGGTCGTACAGGAATCTAAAACCCCCAGAATCCCCCCCAGGGGAACAATATCAGCAGTGTTCCAATCAGGAAGCTTATTCCCTGCTCGGCGACCCAGACGACCCCAAATGTCACGAGGTCGAGTGGTTCCACCAGCGAGCTGTCGAGGAGCACGTTCAGCAAATCCCTGATACGCTACTGAACAGTCTGGGGGAGTAGGGGGGGAGGTTGGGGTCCCAAATGACACCCTAATCCCTATGTAGTGCACTACTTTTGACCAGGGCCCATAGGGAATGGAGTGCCATTTGTGACGCGCAGCCTTGAGGCATGCTGGCTTGCTGCTCTCAAGGTTATTGTCTGTGTTGTTACCATGGCTTCGGCTGTGTTGTCTACGGCTCACTACGACCGGGACACTCTTTATATTCAGAGATCCCAGTCCGATATGGTCTAAGTAATGTTCGCTGTGACCTCCACAACGGGAGAGAGTGTACTTCCTGAATTGACTGGAATTTAAATGAAATTGACCCCAACAATTCTATGTAGTGCACTAGCTTTGACCCCTATGGGAGCAGCCTCCATCTTCCTCAGTATTGGATGATTCTGTCCTACAGTGGGGAAAAAAAGTATTTAGTCAGCCACCAATTGTGCAAGTTCTCCCACTTAAAAAGATGAGAGAGGCCTGTAATTTTCATCATAGGTACACGTCAACTATGACAGACATATTGAGGAAAACAAATTCAGAAAATCACATTGTAGGATTTTTAATGAATTTATTTGCAAATTATGGTGGAAAATAAGTATTTGGTCACCTACAAACAAGCAAGATTTCTGGCCCTCACAAACCTGTAACTTCTTCTTTAAGAGGCTCCTCTGTCCTCCACTCGTTACCTGTATTAATGGCACCTGTTTGAACTTGTTATCAGTATAAAAGACACCTGTCCACAACCTCAAACAGTCACACTCCAAACTCCACTATGGCCAAGACCAAAGAGCTGTCAAAGGACACCAGAAACAAAATTGTAGACCTGCACCAGGCTGGGAAGACTGAATCTGCAATAGGTAAGCAGCTTGGTTTGAAGAAATCAACTGTGGGAGCAATTATTAGGAAATGGAAGACAAGACCACTGATAATCTCCCTCGATCTGGGGCTCCACTCAAGATCTCACCCCTTGGGGTCAAAATGATCACAAGAACGGTGAGCAAAAATCCCAGAACCACACGGGGGGACCTAGTGAATGACCTGCAGAGAGCTGGGACCAAAGTAACAAAGCCTACCATCAGTAACACACTACGCCGCCAGGGACTCAAATCCTGCAGTGTCAGACGTGTCCCCCTGCTTAAGCCAGTACATGTCCAGGCCCGTCTGAAGTTTGCTAGAGTGCATTTGGATGATCCAGAAGAGGATTGGGAGAATGTCATATGGTCAGATGAAACCAAAATAGAACTTTTTGGTAAAAACTCAACTCGTTGTGTTTGGAGGACAAAGAATGCTGAGTTGCATCCAAAGAACACCATACCTACTGTGAAGCATGGGGGTGGAAACATCATGCTTTGGGGCTGTTTTTCTGCAAAGGGACCAGGACGACTGATCCGTGTAAAGGAAAGAATGAATGGGGCCATGTATCGTTAGATTTTGAGTGAAAACCTCCTTCCATCAGCAAGGGCATTGAAGATGAAACGTGGCTGGGTTTTTCAGCATGACAATGATCCCAAACACACCACCCGGGCAACGAAGGAGTGGCTTCGTAAGAAGCATTTCAAGGTCCTGGAGTGGCCTAGCCAGTCTCCAGATCTCAACCCCATAGAAAATCTTTGGAGGGAGTTGAAAGTCCGTGTTGCCCAGCGACAGCCCCAAAACATCACTGCTCTAGAGGAGATCTGCATGGAGGAATGGGCCAAAATACCAGCAACAGTGTGTGAAAACCTTGTGAAGACTTACAGAAAACGTTTGACCTGTGTCATTGCCAACAAAGGGTATATAACAAAGTATTGAGAAACTTTTGTTATTGACCAAATACTTATTTTCCACCCTAATTTGCAAATAAATTCATTAAAAATCCTACAATGTGATGTTCTGGATTTTTTTTTTCTCATTTTGTCTGTCATAGTTGACGTGTACCTATGATGAAAATTACAGGCCTCTCTCATCTTTTTAAGTGGGAGAACTTGCACAATTGGTGGCTGACTAAATACTTTTTCCCCCACTGTATTTGATGGAACATCATGGCATTCCAGCATTAAATTACATTTTTTAAATGTTTCCTCTCTCCAGTCCCATTTTCCCTCTCATGTGTTTCAAGCGGTTCAGACGGGGAAAGGGGGAAAAACACGCAGACCTTTTTCACTGCCTCCAGCGAGACAAGCCCCTGAATGCAACTTCCCGTGTCGTCTTTGTGGATTGAGACATGTTGGCACTCGCTCCAGCCGTGAATGAGTCGAGCCGCAGCGCAGTTCTGACTGGAAGGAGCAAAAAACAAAAAGCTTTTTTCTTTTCT
>NW_028159009.1:12500-35000 GCF_964263955.1 Coregonus lavaretus | reverse complement strand
CCCCAATCAGAGACAACGATCGACAGCTGCCTCTGATTGGGAACCACACCCGGCCAAACATAGAACTACAATAACTAGATCTACACATAGAAATTCACACCCTGACCAACCCACACCCTGACCAAACCTTATCAAAACATATAGGTCTATGGGCTAGGCTACATGAGGTGTGCCACTATGATTTTAAAAAGTTTTTTTTTTTTTTAAGCATGCAAGTGATAGGCAAATATTGTCACCCATCACACTATTCTTGATTTAATCTTGTCTTTATATATACTAAATAATATGTGTGAAATTTGTTTTGATTTATAATGGACCATTATATAATGCACCTGTATTGAAACAGGGGCAGTGGAAAAACAGAATACGCTTTTCCCGTGGTTCATTTTCATGCCAGCCAGGTAGGCTATACTCCTGTTGTAAAGAGAAGCAGTGTGCTTAATATTAGGAAAGTTGAGAAATAAATATAGTAGGCCTAGCATATAGAAAGCTGATGGGATCCGCCTCTTTTTAACAGAGGCCATCACTCTGTTTTCTCAAGCAATTGCACAGCCTGTAGAAATGTTGCGCAACATGAGCTGATGGGCTCTCATGAAGTGTTTGATTAGATTTTCGATTTAGATTTGCATTAATGTCAGAGTGATTTAGAGGGACAATAGAGTGCTGAGTACCAGGCAGTTAGCAAGTTTGGTAGGCTACTAATGACCAGCAGCAGCATCAGAGCTTGGAGAAGCCTAGTTACCGTGACTAAACGGTCGTGTGGAATTTGACTGCCGTCATGATTATGGTCACAGTAACAGTCCTATGTGGGTCTGTAAGTCCATTGTTAATTTTTCGAATGGCAAAAAACGTGTGTTTTAACCACAATTGCAACACACACCTTGTCTTGTCTAGTGTGTGGCATGTGATTAAGGAGGTAAAGGCTTGGGGGTTGTACCAACTCTATATCTAAAATTATCTGAGCGGCTGTCTGATAAAGAGTCAGAAATCCATTAGCTTATTGCAGTTCCAGAATAGGTGCAGTCACAAGTCCATTAGCTTATTGCAGTGCCAGAATAGGTGCAGTCAGAAGTCCATTAGCTTATTGCAGTGTCAGAATAGGTGCAGTCACAAGTCCATTAGCTTATTGCAGTGCCAGAATAGGTGCAGTCACAAGTCCATTAGCTTATTGCAGTGCCAGAATAGGTGCAGTCAGAAGTCCATTAGCTTATTGCAGTGTCAGAATAGGTGCAGTCACAAGTCCATTAGCTTATTGCAGTGCCAGAATAGGTGCAGTCACAAGTCCATTAGCTTATTGCAGTGCCAGAATAGGTGCAGTCACAAGTCCATTAGCTTATTGCAGTGCCAGAATAGGTGCAGTCACAAGTCCATTAGCTTATTGCAGTGCCAGAATAGGTGCAGTCACAAGTCCATTAGCTTATTGCAGTGCCAGAATAGGTGCAGTCAGAAGTCCATTAGCTTATTGCAGTGCCAGAATAGGTGCAGTCACAAGTCCATTAGCTTATTGCAGTGCCAGAATAGGTGCAGTCACAAGTCCATTAGCTTATTGCAGTGCAAGAATAGGTGCAGTCACAAGTCCATTAGCTTATTGCAGTGCCAGAATAGGTGCAGTCACAAGTCCATTAGCTTATTGCAGTGCCAGAATAGGTGCAGTCAGAAGTCCATTAGCTTATTGCAGTGCCAGAATAGGTGCAGTCACAAGTCCATTAGCTTATTGCAGTGCCAGAATAGGTGCAGTCACAAGTACATTAGCTTATTGCAGTGCAAGAATAGGTGCAGTCACAAGTCCATTAGCTTATTGCAGTGCCAGAATAGGTGCAGTCACAAGTACATTAGCTTATTGCAGTGTCAGAATAGGTGCAGTCAGAAATCCATTAGCTTATTGCAGTGCCAGAATAGGTGCAGTCACAAGTCCATTAGCTTATTGCAGTGCCAGAATAGGTGCAGTCACAAGTACATTAGCTTATTGCAGTGCCAGAATAGGTGCAGTCACAAGTCCATTAGCTTATTGCAGTGCCAGAATAGGTGCAGTCACAAGTACATTAGCTTATTGCAGTGTCAGAATAGGTGCAGTCAGAAATCCATTAGCTTATTGCAGTGCCAGAATAGGTGCAGTCACAAGTACATTAGCTTATTGCAGTGCCAGAATAGGTGCAGTCACAAGTCCATTAGCTTATTGCAGTGCCAGAATAGGTGCAGTCAGAAGTCCATTAGCTTATTGCAGTGCCAGAATAGGTGCAGTCAGAAATCCATTAGCTGATTGCAGTGCCAGAATAGGTGCAGTCACAAGTCCATTAGCTTATTGCAGTGCCAAAATAGGTGCAGTCAGAAATCCATTAGCTGATTGCAGTGCCAGAATAGGTGCAGTCACAAGTCCATTAGCTTATTGCAGTGCCAGAATAGGTGCAGTCACAAGTCCATTAGCTTATTGCAGTGCCAGAATAGGTGCAGTCAGAAATCCATTAGCTGATTGCAGTGCCAGAATAGGTGCAGTCACAAGTCCATTAGCTTATTGCAGTGCCAGAATAGGTGCAGTCACAAGTCCATTAGCTTATTGCAGTGCCAGAATAGGTGCAGTCACAAGTCCATTAGCTTATTGCAGTGCCAGAATAGGTGCAGTCACAAGTCCATTAGCTTATTGCAGTGCCAGAATAGGTGCAGTCAGAAGTCCATTAGCTTATTGCAGTGCCAGAATAGGTGCAGTCACAAGTCCATTAGCTTATTGCAGTGCCAGAATAGGTGCAGTCACAAGTACATTAGCTTATTGCAGTGCCAGAATAGGTGCAGTCACAAGTCCATTAGCTTATTGCAGTGCCAGAATAGGTGCAGTCAGAAATCCATTAGCTTATTGCAGTGCCAGAATAGGTGCAGTCACAAGTCCATTAGCTTATTGCAGTGCCAGAATAGGTGCAGTCACAAGTCCGTTAGCTTATTGCAGTGCCAGAAAGTTCCTTTCTCTGTCCTACATTTTGGGCGTGTCTGGGAACATACAACTTAATTTAACAGGAGTCTCCTTAATATTTGGACCAGTAAGTGGGTCGTGGATCTTATTATAGATCTCCAGCCACACCCCCTCATCACATTCCCTCCCTAAATTGTTTTCCCACATCCTTTGAAGAGAGATAAAGGTAGATTCCCATTGTCTGGATAATGTACAGTACAGTTTAGCAAATATTCCTTTGATAGATGTAGATGTGGTTATTCATCCTTCAACTTCTGACAACTGAGATCTCAGCTTTCCTTCTTTGATAAACATAAAGGTAACATTTCTGATTTAAAGATACAAAAAACTCAAGTCTGTACCAGGGATTATGTATTTCGGTACGGATTTCAACAAATTACGTCCTTGTATTCGATCCACTATGGGACAAGTCAGAGACCCTCCTAAGACCCAGCGAACGCCACTGATAGAGAACACATTAGGCAGGTCAGGAGGAAGTAGAGAATAGAAGTTTGAAATACCCAAGTGCTTTCTACAGTCTGCCCATGCCATTAAATGGGATGTACATAGCAGTGTGTACACAGGTGCACCTTGTGCTTGGGACAATAAAAGGCCACTTTAAAATGTGCAGTTTTGTCTACAGGAATGTCCACCAGAGTTGTTGCCAGAGAATTTAGTGTTTATTTCTCTACCATAAGCCGTCTCCAACGTCTACGTTCAACCGGCCTCACAACCGCAGACCAAGTGTAACCATGCCAGCCCAGGACCTCCACATCTGGCTTCTTTACCTGCAGGATCGTCTGAGGGGGTGTGGGGAGGGGGGGGAATGCTGAGGAGTATTTATGTCTGTAATAAAGCCCTTTAGTGGGGAAAAACTCATTCTGATTGGCTGGGCCTGGCTGCCCAGTGGGTGGGCCTGGCTGCCAAGTGGGTGGGACTATGCCCTCCAAGGCCCACCCATGGCTGCGCCCCTGCCCAGTCATGTGAAATCCATAGATTAGGGCCTAATTTATTTATTTAAAATTGACAGATTTTCTTATATGAACTGTAACTCAGTAAAATCTTCGTAATTGTTGCATGTTGCATTTATATTTTTGTTCAATAATAATATCATCTGCATATAAATATAGAGAGCCTTCAGAAAATATTCACACCTCTTTACTTTTTACACATTTTGTTGTGTTACAAAGTGGGATTAAAATGGATCTAATTGTCATTTTTTGTCAATGATCTACAGAAAATACTCTGTAACGTCAAAGTGGAAGACAAATTACAACATTTTTACTACTGGACTTATTTAGCCTTGCCATAACAATGGTGTTATACAGCACATTATAATATCTGATGGTGTTATACAGCACATTATAATATCTGATGGTGTTATACAGCACATTATAATATCTGATGGTGTTATACAGCACATTATAATATCTGATGGTGTTATACAGCACATTATAATATCTGATGGTGTTATACAGCACATTATAATATCTGATGGTGTTATACAGCACGTTATAATATCTGATGGTGTTATACAGCACATTATAATATCTGATGGTGTTATACAGCACATTATAATATCTGATGGTGTTATACAGCACATTATAATATCTGATGGTGTTATACAGCACATTATAATATCTGATGGTGTTATACATGATAATATCTGATGGTGTTATACATGATCATATCTGATGGTGTTATACATGATCATATCTGATGGTGTTATACATGATAATATCTGATGGTGTTATACATGATAATATCTGATGGTGTTATACATGATCATATCTGATGGTGTTATACATGATAATATCTGATGGTGTTATACATGATCATATCTGATGGTGTTATACATGATCATATCTGATGGTGTTATACATGATAATATCTGATGGTGTTATACATGATAATATCTGATGGTGTTATACATGATCATATCTGATGGTGTTATACATGATCATATCTGATGGTGTTATACATGATCATATCTGATGGTGTTATACATGATCATATCTGATGGTGTTATACATTATAATATCCGATGGTGTTATACATGATCATATCCGATGGTGTTATACATGATCATATCTGATGGTGTTATACATGATCATATCTGATGGTGTTATACATGATAATATCTGATGGTGTTATACATGATCATATCTGATGGTGTTATACATGATCATATCTGATGGTGTTATACATGATCATATCTGCTGGTGTTATACATGATCATATCTGATGGTGTTATACATGATAATATCTGATGGTGTTATACATGATCATATCTGATGGTGTTATACATGATCATATCTGATGGTGTTATACATGATCATATCTGATGGTGTTATACATGATCATATCTGATGGTGTTATACATGATCATATCTGATGGTGTTATACATGATCATATCTGATGGTGTTATACATGATCATATCTGATGGTGTTATACATGATCATATCTGATGGTGTTATACATGATCATATCTGACCCCCTGGAGGCCAACTATTGTCATCCATCTGAAACATTGTGATTATGAGAGAAAGAAGTGGAGAGAGAAAAATAATTGTTGACTGAAGTTGAAAGTCCCAAAGAGTAGGACCTCAGGCGAGAGTGACAGAGCGCAGAGTGCAACGTCAACGTCACAGTCGATAGGGCTGCTTTGCTCTGTCTGTGGCTGATCGAGAGTAGTGCTGAGCAATTTGTGCTTTTCTAGGTCGGGTTGGGTTTCGGTTCGATTATTTTAAAAAGCAATGTATTGTGTAGAGAATCATTGTACCATCTAAACCGCTGTGAAATATATTTTCAATAACCAAAAATAGTGTGTTTGAAGCAGGTGTACAAAAAAACGAAAGTAAAAGATGCAAAAATGAAACTGAAGAACGGGGAAGCATAGAAATATCACACATAGAACAGATCTACCACTTCTTAGACTTGCTTTCAATGAGAATGACAGATCTAACTCATATTTCTATATGAATTTGGTCGGGTCGCCCCAAAAGGTTACATATTGCAGCTTTAAGCGCATTATGAAACAACATTACAATTATTTTAGAGCTTCCTAATGGAAATTCCAAAGCCAAAAATAGCGAACATTAAATTCCCAAAACATTGAAAATATTCCATTTTTTCTGTCAGGTCCACATTGGGTTGACATCAATAGGACAACACTAAATTACTAAATTATAAAATATTCAGTTGTGAATATTACTTAGTTTTTATATGATTACTTTATTATTTTTCATTCCTTAAAAGTCATAATCTCATCTCTGCTCAGGCAATAGCAGCCAGCCAGCCACTCTGCTCCCAGCCAACGTTCTCTCTGCTCCCAGCCAACGGTCTCTCTGCTCCCAGCCAACGGTCTCTCTGCTCCCAGCCAACGTTCTCTCTGCTCCCAGCCAACGGTCTCTCTGCTCCCAGCCAACGTTCTCTCTGCTCCCAGCCAACGGTCTCTCTGCTCCCAGCCAACGTTCTCTCTGCTCCCAGCCAACGTTCTCTCTGCTCCCAGCCAACGGTCTCTCTGCTCCCAGCCAACGTTCTCTCTGCTCCCCATACGGTCTCTCTGCTCCCAGCCAACGTTCTCTCTGCTCCCAGCCAACGGTCTCTCTGCTCCCAGCCAACGTTCTCTCTGCTCCCAGCCAACGTTCTCTCTGCTCCCCATACGGTACTGTCTTTAGTCATCCTATTTAGCTAAGCTAGCCTGCCTAAACATGCTGCAGAGCTGTCTGACTAAATCATTTTACTAGTTCTTCAAAGTAATATAAGACATCCTTTCACCAACTGTCTCTGTCCCTCTCTCTCATCTTTGTGTTGTGTACATTCCTCTCTCATGCGGTCGATGAGGTCTGTGTGTATCTAACCTAACGTAAAAGTGTATCCCATCTCTGCCTGAGCCGGAAAAAACAGGCGCAATGGATTATGGTCATTGTAGTTAATGACCATGTTTCAGTGCTGAACTAGGTTGAATATTTGCTTAATGGAAACTACAAGTCCCTTTAGCCCAGCGCACCACATAGTCCTTGAATTGATTTCTCTCATGAATGATTTCAGTCAATTCGTTTTTCAATAACTGAGCAAGTTTAAAGAAAAGACTATAGGGTACCATTAGGTAGAGTCCCAAATAGCAACCTATTCCCTATATTAGTAGGGTTGTCACGATACCAGCACCACGATACTACCATACCAGATTTTCCATGGCACAAATTAGACTAAACTGTATGGTCCTATAAAAACCTTACTTTATGTCAATTGTGCAAAATAAACAAAAGTGACTCTAGGCGACAACATAATGCTGTTTAGGACAGTTTTCCTCAAGAAATGAAATCCGCTTCATGTTTGGTTTCCTTGCCACGATACTTCACAGTGTCGCGATACTGGTACCATGGCAACCCTACCCTAGATAGTACACTACTTTGGACCACAGCCCTATGAGCCTGGTGCTATTTGGAACTCACTCTCTAACTCCCTCTTATCTCAAGTGTTCGGCCTCATGGTGTATTCATTGCTGTAACGGGATTATTTTAAACCAATTCAGACTGAAATCTGGTTTTAAAAAACGCGGCCAAGATTTGATCTGCTCAGAGAGAGAGAGAGAGAGAGAGAGAGAGAGAGAGAGAGAGAGAGAGAGAGAGATACATCCTAAACATCAACACCACAGGTAACTTCCACTCCACAAGGATATGAAATATCTAAGAGACAAGGTAAGAAGGCCTTCTACGCCATCAAAAGGAACATGAAACTCGACATACCAATTAGGATCTGGCAAAAAATACTTGAATCAGTTATAGAACCCATTGCCCCTTTATGGTTGCGAGGTCTGTGGTCCGCTCACCAACCAACAATTCACAAAAAGGGACAAACACCCAATTGAGACTCTGCATGCAGAATTCTGCAAAAAAAATACTTAGTGTACAATGCAAAAGCCCAAACAATGCATGCAGAGCAGAATTAGGACTATACCCGCAAGTTATCAAAATCCAGAAAAGAGCTGTTAAATTCTACAACCACCTAAAAGGAAGTGATGCACACACATTCCATCACAAAGCCATCACCTACAGATAGATGAACCTGGAGAAGAGTCCCCTAAGTAAGCTGCTCCTGGGGCTCTGTTCACAAACACAAACAGACCCCACACAGCCCCAGGACAGCAACACAATTAGACCCAACCAAATCACTAGAAAGCTAAAAGAGAACTATTTGACACACTGGAAAGAATCAACAACAAAAAAAACAGAGCAAATAGGAATGCTATCTAGCCCTAAACAGATGCACCCTAGATTCTATACTCTGAATCTTCTTCCCACAATCCTGTGCTTTGTTACCGCAGAGCGAGCTGCGACCGCCCACACCCAGGGCTCCCCTCAACCCGATTACATGCCACATTGCAGAGCTGCACACACACACATCTCATTGCAGAGCTGCACTGCAGAGGATCAGGAAGACTGACTGGCAGGCTGGCTGGAGGGAGGCAGGGAAGCATCTGACAACGGCTTATAGACAGGGCCAACCAAAGTCTACTCAGAGTGAACTCACAGCCAGGACCAACCAAAGTCTACCCAGAGTGAACTCACAGCCAGGACCAACCAAAGTCTACCCAGAGTGAACTCACAGCCAGGGCCCACCAACGTCTACCCAGAGTGAACTCACAGCCAGGGCCAACCAAAGTCTACTCAGAGTGAACTCACAGCCAGGACCAACCAAAGTCTACCCAGAGTGAACTCACAGCCAGGACCAACCAAAGTCTACCCAGAGTGAACTCACAGCCAGGGCCCACCAAAGTCTACCCAGAGTGAACTCACAGCCAACAAAATTCTCTACACTGAGTGAGTGACTCTAAGGCCAACCAATGTGTTCACAGAGCTTTAGCCAGAGCCAATACCCAAACTATGCCTGTCCTTGGCAAAACAAGAATCCTTGACTTCAACAATCTACCTCTAAATGGGTCAACACACTCTATTCAGTGGTTGGCTCAGCAGTAACCTTGTAAGTCAGTTTGTATCAATACATGTTCTTGAGAGTGACAGTAGTAGTGTTGTCCATGCCACATTCACAGGAGCCTGTGTGATGTTACTTTATTCAATCATAGAACCATCCTTGATGTTGGAGTGCTGAAGGTCGTCAGGTGAGGCTAAACCGTGTGTTATTGGAGCCTGGCATGCTAGTTGGCTATGGCGTCATAGGATTCGGTGCCCTGGACGGTTTTCACGGAAGAATACTGGACCAAGTTAGCTTCCTGAGTAAACTCAGTTAGTCTATTCCTAGAAAACATTGAACCACTGTAGTTTACAACAATTATAATTTCTAAAGTGGAAGTTGGGAGAGTTATATTTGAGTGTTTGAGGCTCCGCTCTCTCGCTTTCCCAGATGTTTAGTTCATTTCATTCCGATCTCCTTTGCATTATTGTAGCCATTTTCTGTAGCCTGTCAACTATGTGTCTGTCTATCCCTGTTCTCTCCTCTCCGCACAGGCTATACAAACGCCTCAAACCGCGTGGCTGCTGCCACTCTAACCTGGTGGTCCCTGCACGCACCACCCACGTGGAGTTCCAGGTCTCCGGCAGCCTCTGGAACTGCCGTTCTGCGGCCAACAAGGCAGAGTTCATCTCAGCCTATGCTACCCTCCAGTCCCTCGACCTCTTGGCGCTGACGGAAACATGGATTACCACAGAAAACACTGCTACTCCTACTGCTCTCTCCTCGTCTGACCATGTGTTCTCGCATACCCCGAGAGCATCTGGTCAGCCGGGTGGTGGCACAGGAATCCTCATCTCTCCCAAGTGGACATTCTCTCTTTTTACGCTGACCCATCTGTCTATCTCCTCATTTGAATTCCATGCTGTCACAGTCACTAGCCCATTCAAGCTTAACATCCTTGTCATTTATCGCCCTCCAGGTTCCCTTGGAGAGTTCATCAATGAGCTTGACGCCTTGATAAGTTCCTTTCCTGAGGATGGCTCACCCCTCACAGTTCTGGGTGACTTTAACCTCCCTACGTCTACCTTTGACTAATTTCTCTCTGCCTCCTTCTTTCCACTCCTCTCCTCTTTTGACCTCACCCTCTCACCGTCCCCCCCTACTCACAAGGCAGGCAATACGCTTGACCTCATCTTTACTAGATGCTGTTCTTCTACTAATCTCACTGCAACTCCCCTCCAAGTCTCCGACCACTACTTTGTATCCTTTTCTCTCTCGCTTTCCTCCAACACTACTCACTCTGCCCCTACTCAGATGGTAATGCGCCGTCACAACCTTCGCTCTCTCTCTCCCGCTACTCTCTCCTCTTCCATCATATAATCTCTTCCCTCTGCTCAATCCTTCTCCCTCCAATCTCCTGATTCTGCCTCCTCAACCCTCCTCTCCTCCCTTTCTGCATCCTTTGACTCTCTATGTCCCCTATCCTCCCGGCCGGCTCGGTCCTCCCCTCCTGCTCCATGGCTTGACGACTCATTGCGAGCTCACAGAACAGGGCTCCGGGCAGCCGAGCGGAAATGGAGGAAAACTAGACTCCCTGCGGACCTGGCATCTTTTCACTTTCTACCACTCTAAATTCCAAGCATCTGCCTCTAACCCTAGGAAGCTCTTTGCCACCTTCTCCTCCCTACTGAATCCTCCTCCCCCTCCCCCCTCCTCCCTCTCTGTGGATGACTTCGTCAACCATTTTGAAAAGAAGGTTGACGACATCCGATCCTCGTTTGTTAAGTCAAATGACACCGCTGGTCCTGCTCACACTGCCCTACCCTATACTTTGACTTCTTTCTCTCCTCTCTCTCCAGATGAAATCTTGTGACTTGTGACGGCCGGCCGCCCAACAACCTGCCCGCTTGACCCTATCCCCTCCTCTCTTCTCCAGACCATTTCCGGAGACCTTCTCCCTTACCTCACCTCGCTGATCAACTCATCCTTGACCTCTGGCTATGTCCTTTCCGTCTTCAAGAGAGCGAGAGTTGCACCCCTTCTCAAAAAACCTACACTCGATCCCTCCGATGTCAACAACTACAGACCAGTATCCCTTCTTTCTTTTCTCTCCAAAACTCTTGAGCGTGCCGTCTTTAGCCAACTCTCTTGCTATCTCTCTCAGAATGACCTTCTTGATCCAAACCAGTCAGGTTTCAAGACTGGTCATTCAACTGAGACTGCTCTTCTCTGTGTCACGGAGGCTCTCCGCACTGCTAAAGCTAACTCTCTCTCCTCTGCTCTCGTCCTTCTAGACCTATCTGCTGCCTTTGATACTGTGAACCATCAGAACCTCCTCTCCACCCTCTCCGAGTTGGGCATCTCTTGGATTGCGTCCTACCTGACAGGTCGCTCCTACCAGGTGGCGTGGCAAGAATCTGTCTCCGCACCACGTGCTCTCACCACTGGTGTCCCCCAGGGCTCAGTTCTAGGCCCTCTCCTATTCTCCCTATACACCAAGTCACTTGGCTCTGTCATATCCTCACATGGCCTCTCCTATCATTGCTACGCAGACGACACACAATTAATCTTCTCCTTTCCCCCTTCTGATAACCAGGTGGCGAATCGCATCTCTGCATGTCTGGCAGACATATCAGTGTGGATGACGGATCACCACCCCAAGCTGAACCTCGGCAAGACGGAGCTGCTCTTCCTCCCGGGGAAGGACTGCCCGTTCCATGATCTCGCCATCATGGTTGACAACTCCGTTGTGTCCTCCTCCCAGAGTGCAAAGAGTCTTGGCGTGACCCTGGACAACTCCCTGTCGTTCTCCGCTAACATCAAGGCGGTGACCCGATCCTGTAGGTTCATGCTCTACAACATTCGCAGAGTACGACCCTGCCTTACACAGGAAGCGGCACATGTCCTAATCCAGGCACTTGTCATCTCCCGTCTGGATTACTGCAACTCGCTGTTGGCTGGGCTCCCTGCCTGTGCCATTAAACCCCTACAACTCATCCAGAATGCCGCAGCCCGTCTGGTGTTCAACCTTCCCAAGTTCTCTCACGTCACCCCCCTCCTCCGCACACTCCACTGGCTTCCAGTTGAAGCTCGCATCTGCTACAAGACCATGGTGCTTGCCTACGGAGCTGTGAGGGGAATGGCACCTCCGTACCTTCAGGCTCTGATCAGTCCCAAAACCCAAACGAGGGCATTGCGTTCATCCACCTCTGGCCTGCTGGCCCCCCTACCTCTGCGGAAGCACAGTTCCCGCTCAGCCCAGTCAAAACAGTTCGCTGTTCTGGCACCCCAATGGTGGAACAAGCTCCCTCACGACGCCAGGACAGCGGAATCACTCACCACCTTCCGGAGACACTTGAAACCCCACCTCTTTAAGGAATACCTGGGATAGGATAAAGTAATCCTTCTACCCCCCCTTACCCCACCCCCCCCAAATTTTTTTTTTTCGAAAATATTGTAAAGTGGTTGTCCCACTGGCTATCATAAGGTGAATGCACCAATTTGTAAGTCGCTCTGGATAAGAGCGTCTGCTAAATGACGTAAATGTAAATGTAATGATGTGTACAACTGTCACTCTTAGGCCAGATATTGTAAGGACACACACAAACACAGCACTACTCCCACGCAGCTGTAAGTCTCCTTCTTAGCCCTATGGGCTCTGGTCGAAAGTTATGCACTAAATAGGGAATAGGGTGCAATTTGGGATGCAGACTGGGTCTACTCTCATCCCTGGTTATCCACCAACAGTTACCTTGACACAGTGGTTGAATAGGCTAAGATACAGCTGGGCTTTGATTTCGACTTCTATTGCATCCTCCACATGAAAGAGTGTGTGAATGAATAGATATGCCACCTGACTGGCACACTATGCATATTCGGGGGGGGGGGGTTTCTCAGAGGAGGAATATCTCTGAAACCCATCACATTGATCTTTCAGCAGCACTGTACAATGGTGTGGAATGAGCCAAGCTTAAGTCAAGCACAGTGAAAAGACACAAACGAATGATGAACTCTCAGAGTGTGTGTGTATGTGTGTGTATGTGTGTGTGTGTGTGTGTGTGTGTGTGTGTGTGTGTGTGTGTGTGTTGTGTGTGTGTGTGTGTGTGTGTGAGTGTGTGTTTTTCAATTAGCAATGTATAAAAAATATTGTTGTAGCCGGTATTGTAAAAATCCATACTGGTATATCTGTATCACACAGACCTACATGAAATGTTCCATCAATACTACAAACCACATAATCAATGTATCTGACTAATAAGAAATGAATGAAGGCCCTAGTTGAGTACAGTCTATGGCAGGGATCATCAACTAGATTCAGCCGCAGGACGATTTTCTTCTTGAGTGGATGGTCGGGGGGGGGGGGGACAGAACTTAATTACAAATAATTTGTAGACTGCAAATGAACCGCAAGAAGCCCAAACAGATATAATATTTGACTAAAACATAATAATTTCAAACCTTGCATTTGTAGGCCTATACGATCACACATATATCTCTCTATTATGCGTGGGAATGCTTTGGAACAGATTTGTACAAAATTAAAATCACTTGGGAGCTGATTTGCTGGTGTTTTTACAGCCTTTTATGTTCAACAATAAATACATAAAATAATAATAACATTATTAAAAAATCTCTGAAAACTTGGGGGAAATCGCCCACGGGCCTTGGGGAACCCGTGATTTTTCTAAGAAACACACCCCATGCAAGTATAACGCTATGGACTCATGCTGTTTACGATAAAGCATGCTAGGTTTCCAATGCCAGCCACTGTGAAGAGATCCCTCTCTCATTGTTGTACCAGGTGTTGGGAATTCTGATGGGAGACTTATTTGTCAAAGACAGACAGTTTATTAACTACAACGTTATGCCTTAGCTTGTGTTTTCTGAATATTAGCCCCACAGAGCTGAAATAGCTGCCGGGTTTTACATAGTCCTACATCCACCATGCAGGTGACAAATATTAGGGTGCGACCAAATGGGACCCTTCCCTCTATTTTATTTATTTTACCTTTATTTAACTAGGCAAGTCAATCTTATTTACAATGACGGCCTACACCGGCCAAACCCGGACGACGCTGGGCCAATTGTGCGCCGCCCTATGGGACTCCCAATCACGGCCGGTTGTGATACAGCCTGGAATCGAAACAGGGGGGTTCTGTAGTGACGTCTCAAGCACTGAGATGCAGTGCCTTAGACCGCTGAGATGCAGTGCCTTAGACCGCTGAGATGCAGTGCCTTAGACCGCTGAGCCACTCGGGAACCCTTACAGTGCACTACTATAGGAAATAGTATAGGAAATAGGGAGCCATTTGGGACGCACCCTTAGTCTGCTGAAAACACGTTGACAGATGTATTAGGATGAGATTCTAGAACCATTAGAGTGTAGCGTGTGGTTGAAACATGCAGTGATCATCATCCTACAGTGACAGGCTACAGCCGAAGGCTATGGAACCCCAGCGGTTCCTACTGTAAACCATACAAGTGTAACTATGAATTATTTGGACTTTATGGATTGTTGATATTCCATTTATGACTCGTGGTGATGCTATTCTAGCTGCTTGGCACTAACTCGTGAATGTAAAAACCCTGTATATGTTAAATGAATGTGTGTGAATGTAGGCGGTAGCCTTGAGCTTTCTGATCGCAATGTTTGTGTAATGAATGGCGGAGCCCATGTGTCCAGTCCGCTAGGGACCTTGCGATAAATCCCGATGACCAACAGCAGATTCATTCGAACATCAGAGAACAAGCTCTCTCTCTCTCTCTCTCTGGCACCGTATGCACGCATCTCTCTGCAAATGTGAAACGAGCATGAACCTGTCATTGGCAGCACGTATATTACTTGCACCATGTCATACGGAATATATTAGGAACTCTATGTTTGCATTACGATCATTATAGCCGGAGGATAGGTATATTATAGAGCGCAGTTTCCCATTACCATCATCATTTAACACCAGGGGCACCTCAGGGCTGTCTCATGAATATGGCTATGAAATTATGATTAATTCTCGGTTTATTTAGTGAGATGTCACCAGGGATGTGTTGTATTGGGATATGATTGGTGGAATATCATGGGCAATATAGGCTTTTCTATATGCATAGTCACACAAACAAACACACACACACACACACACAAGGATACGATTGGCGAAATATCGTGTGCCAGCCCAGTACAATATACTTTATTTACGATACAGCATGGTAGCTCTGACATGAAGAGGCTGGGGTATTAGTATAATCATCATGTCAGAGCTACCATGCTGTATCGTAAACACAAACCACCAACCTTGGTTGGTGGCAATAAAGTATATTGTACTGGGCTGGCACACGATATTTCGCCAATCGTATCATTGTGTGTGTGTGTGTGTGTGTGTGTGTGTGTGTGTGTGTGACTATGCATATAGAAAAGCCTATATTGCCCATGATATTCCACCAATCATATCCCAATACGACACATCACTGGTGACATCTCACTAAATAAACCGAGAATTAATCATAATTTCATAGCCATATTCATGAGACAGCCCTGAGGTGCCCCTGGTGTTAAATGATGATGGTAATGGGAAACTGCGCTGTACAATATGCCTATCCTCCGGCTATAATGATCGTAATGCAAACATAGAGTTCCTAATATATTCCGTATGACATGGTGCAAGGAATACACGTGCTGCCAATGACAGGTTCATGCTCGTTTCACATTTGCAGAGAGATGCGTGCATACGGTGCCGGAGAGAGAGAGAGAGAGAGAGAAAGAGAGAGAGAGAGAGCTTGTTCTCTGATGTTCGAATGAAATCTGCTGTTGGTCATCGGGATTTATCGGAAGGTCCCTTAGTGGACTGGACACATGGGCTAGGGAATAGGCTACTATTGAGTCTGAGGGAAGGATAGCAGAGGATTTGAAACACTGTCTGAAACGTGATCATTCTCCGCCATTCATTACACAAACATTGCGATCAGAAAGCTCAAGGCTACAGCCCTACACTGTTCTCTACCGGGCTATAAACGTCTTATTACCGATGGTCATTACATCGATATGCGTCGGCATAAACTGGCAAATAGCACATAGTCTAGACTACAGCAAGGAAATAAATAGCCTACATAGGCTAATTCCACGGACAAAACAATAGGAATGGAGTAGGGTGTCCATGTGTCGGGCTACAGGATCTGGGCGAACAAGTGCAGCCAATCTAGGGACGGAAGCCCGACACATGGACTAAAGACCGGAGCCGCTAAAGACCGGAGCCTCGAGCACCGAGGGCGAGACCTCCACTGGCTGAGAAAACGAAGCATGAACTAAAAAGAAAAGTTGACACTCGCTAGCTGCATGTTTGTGAATGAATCCAGCAACGCGTCGTGCACGCCGCTTTTACTGTAGCCTCGTACTGCAACAACGTAACAACCGAGCTTGTTCCGGGGAAGAAACATTAACGCGTAAAACAACAAGCAAATTCCCCGCCGGAACTTTCATTTATTGTGCATTGCCTGGTCGCGGCGTTTACACACCGACACCGCTGAAGGCTCAGCAATAATTGGAGAATCTGTGCGGTTGAAAGCAGGGGCTACCGAGCCAGCCTAAATTAAAAAAGCGAAGGCAGGTTCCTACCTCCTTCTTGGTCAGCCTGAAGACAGGCGGGGATATTCTTCTTCCAACCCGGCATCCTTTTCGCGGTATGAGCATTCAGAAAGTCTCAAAGATAAATCTCAGGCGCATTTCAATCTCAGGAGTAGCCTACAGGTTTCCTTTGCGAACATATCCCCACACACAGTCTCGGAGTCTTCTTGTTTTTCCGTGGCCGGTGTAATTCAACGCTGTGTCTCCCACCACCGCTCAGCCTCGTTGTGGTGAGCGCAGGGCTCTGCGAGAGAGAATAACCTATATATAATGGCCTATCGCCCCAAAAAAAAAACGAAGCAGTGTGCCCTATTCAACCTCGAGATATGGGAATCCTGCTAGATATAACATAGGTGAGGTGGCCAGAAAGGCAACCAAAAAACGGAATGACCGGTAATTCATCATATTTTTCTATGATATTATTTTATCGGAGGGTGCAGGGATGGGGTTTGAGAAATGGTCTAGTCTGGACCACGCGGTAAAGGCAGGGAGCCCTGCACGGTTTAATTCACTAACTTCAATAAGGGGTGTGCATGACATTTTCTACGGGACACAGGAGCATCTATAGAGTTCCAGTAACACACATCTAGCAGAAGAAACGCCAGTAAATAGTAGCTTGGTTGGCAGTATAGTGGACGGTCATCTTAGATCCTTTGTTTATGTCAGTGCATCGGCTGAGCCCTCGAGGTTTACAACAAGCTATTCTCCCGGCGGACTACATAGTATGATGTCATCCATAACACTGCTAACACATTCAGCGGAGATGTTTTATTGATAAGTTAGAGCCTAGTGGCATAGCGTTTCCCAAGATCTCTCCTCCAGTAAACTACCCCAGCCTGTTCCATTGCTGCTAGCGTTACATTTAAGTCATTTAGCAGACGCTCTTATCCAGAGCGATTTACAGTTAGTGAGTGAATACATATTTTTTTTCTTTCATACTGGTCCCCCGTGGGAAACGAACCCACAACCCTGGCGTTGCAAACGCCATGCTCTACCAACTGAGCTACACGGGACTCAGCACACCTGATTCAACTAATCGAGGGCCTTCAGCTAGTCTAGTTGGTAGTTCAGGAATAGATTTAAAACATAAGTGGAACTGACTTGAGGGTAGTTGAGGAGAGGTTTGGGAAACACTGGCCTAGTCGACTGTGATGCTGGTGTGTCTGAGGGTAGTTGAGGTGAGGTTTGGGAAACACTGGCCTAGTCGACTGTGATGCTGGTGTGTCTGAGGGTAGTTGAGGAGAGGTTTGGGAAACACTGGCCTAGTCGACTGTGATGCTGGTGTGTCTGAGGGTAGTTGAGGAGAGGTTTGGGAAACACTGGCCTAGTCGACTGTGATGCTGGTGTGTCTGAGGGTAGTTGAGGAGAGGTTTGGGAAACACTGGCCTAGTCGACTGTGATGCTGGTGTGTCTGAGGGTAGTTGAGGAGAGGTTTGGGAAACACTGGCCTAGTCGACTGTGATGCTGGTGTGTCTGAGGGTAGTTGAGGAGAGGTTTGGGAAACACTGGCCTAGTCGACTGTGATGCTGGTGTGTCTGAGGGTAGTTGAGGAGAGGTTTGGGAAACACTGGCCTAGTCGACTGTGATGCTGGTGTGTCTGAGGGTAGTTGAGGAGAGGTTTGGGAAACACTGGCCTAGTCGACTGTGATGCTGGTGTGTCTGAGGGTAGTTGAGGAGAGGTTTGGGAAACACTGGCCTAGTCGACTGTGATGCTGGTGTGTCTGAGGGTAGTTGAGGAGAGGTTTGGGAAACACTGGCCTAGTCGACTGTGATGCTGGTGTGTCTGAGGGTAGTTGAGGAGAGGTTTGGGAAACACTGGCCCAGTCGACTGTGATGCTGGTGTGTCTGAGGGTAGTTGAGGAGAGGTTTGGGAAACACTGGCCTAGTCGACTGTGATGCTGGTGTGTCTGAGGGTAGTTGAGGAGAGGTTTGGGAAACACTGGCCTAGTCGACTGTGATGCTGGTGTGTCTGAGGGTAGTTGAGGAGAGGTTTGGGAAACACTGGCCTAGTCGACTGTGATGCTGGTGTGTCTGAGGGTAGTTGAGGAGAGGTTTGGGAAACACTGGCCTAGTCGACTGTGATGCTGGTGTGTCTGAGGGTAGTTGAGGAGAGGTTTGGGAAACACTGGCCTAGTCGACTGTGATGCTGGTGTGTCTGAGGGTAGTTGAGGAGAGGTTTGGGAAACACTGGCCTAGTCGACTGTGATGCTGGTGTGTCTGAGGGTAGTTGAGGAGAGGTTTGGGAAACACTGGCCTAGTCGACTGTGATGCTGGTGTGTCTGAGGGTAGTTGAGGAGAGGTTTGGGAAACACTGGCCTAGTCGACTGTGATGCTGGTGTGTCTGAGGGTAGTTGAGGAGAGGTTTGGGAAACACTGGCCTAGTCGACTGTGATGCTGGTGTGTCTGAGGGTAGTTGAGGAGAGGTTTGGGAAACACTGGCCTAGTCGACTGTGATGCTGGTGTGTCTGAGGGTAGTTGAGGAGAGGTTTGGGAAACACTGGCCCAGTCGACTGTGATGCTGGTGTGTCTGAGGGTAGTTGAGGAGAGGTTTGGGAAACACTGGCCTAGTCGACTGTGATGCTGGTGTGTCTGAGGGTAGTTGAGGAGAGGTTTGGGAAACACTGGCCCAGTCGACTGTGATGCTGGTGTGTCTGAGGGTAGTTGAGGAGAGGTTTGGGAAACACTGGCCTAGTCGACTGTGATGCTGGTGTGTCTGAGGGTAGTTGAGGAGAGGTTTGGGAAACACTGGCCTAGTCCACTGTGATGCTGGTGTGTCTGAGGGTAGTTGAGGAGAGGTTTGGGAAACACTTGCCTAGTCGACTGTGATGCTGGTGTGTCTGTAGCAGTCGACCATACTTGTGCTATGGGTTAATGATGTTCTGTGTGGATAATCCAATGGCATTCTTCAGAGGTGGTAGTCACAGCATGTGTTCTTTCTCCTTGTGTCATGCTACCTACCATCCCTCTGGCTCAGTATGTCAGGCTACCTACCATCCCTCTGGCTCAGTATGTCAGGCAACCTACCACCCCTCTGGTTCAGTATGTCAGGCTACCTACCACCCCTCTGGCTCAGTATGTCAGGCTACCTACCACCCCTCTGGCTCAGTATGTCAGGCTACCTACCACCCCTCTGGCTCAGTATGTCAGGCTACCTACCACCCCTCTGGTTCAGTATGTCAGGCTACCTACCACCCCTCTGGCTCAGCATGTCAGGCTACCTACCACCCCTCTGGCTCAGTATGTCAGGCTACCTACCACCCCTCTGGTTCAGTATGTCAGGCTACCTACTACCCCTCTGGTTCAGTATGTCAGGCTACCTACCACCCCTCTGGCTCAGTATGTCAGGCTACCTACTACCCCTTGTACATACAGTATTCTCCACACAGCTCATCCCATATAACTACCGCTGTACATACAGTATTCTCCACACAGCTCATCCTATATAACTACCGCTGTACATGCAGTATTCTCCACACAGCTCATCCCATATAACTACTGCTGTACATACAGTATTCTGCCAGTCGATGTGAGTGGACCTCAGCTTGCCATACTATGCATCAAAATGGGGGCAACACAACACAACACCGCACTCAGGCTTTCATCCTCAAGTCTCAATCCTCTCGTAGACAAGACAAGTGTAAAACCGCTGTGGGGAAAGAATAACTAGGCCTTTGGTCAGCAGCAATACAGTTCAGTACATAGCACATCTCTCTAGAGCAGCACCCCCCATCCCCCCTTCTACCCTTGGTAATACATTGACCCCCAGGGATTGACATCAATGGGAGGTGAACCCACCACCACTCCCACCCTCAGGCCCTTCTCCTCAACCACCAACCCCCAACCCCCTTACTCTACTTCCCCATTCTAGAGTCTTTAGGGGGGAGAGAAATTGAAGAATGTTAGAATGGAAATGGAATGAACTCATGAACCATTTGTGAGCCTGGAGAGACTTAACCTCTGACAAATCTTAAAACATTTACACCAATCCCTCCTACTCTAACCTGGAATTCCTCACTAGATCCCTCCCTTCTGCTGATTCTCATCTCTAGTCAGTAATGTCTTGTCACTAATGTCTTGTCACTAATGTCTTGTCACTAATGTCTTGTCACTAATGTCTTGTCAGTAATGTCTTGTCACTAATGTCTTGTCACTAATGTCTTGTCACTAATGTCTTGTCACTAATGTCATGTCCAGAATGTCATGTCCATAATGTCTTGTCCATAATGTCTTATCACTAATGTCTTGTCACTAATGTCTTGTCAGTAATGTCTTGTCACTAATGTCTTGTCAGTAATGTCTTGTCAGTAATGTCTTGTCACTAATGTCTTGTCACTAATGTCTTGTCAGTAATGTCTTGTCATTAATGTCTTGTCACTAATGTCTTGTCACTAATGTCTTGTCACTAATGTCATGTCAGTAATGTCATGTCCGTAATGTCTTGTCACTAATGTCTTGTCACTAATGTCTTGTCAGTATTGTCTTGTCACTAATGTCTTGTCACTAATGTCTTGTCACTAATGTCTTGTCACTAATGTCATGTCCAGAATGTCATGTCCATAATGTCTTATCACTAATGTCTTGTCACTAATGTCTTGTCAGTAATGTCTTGTCAGTAATGTCTTGTCACTAATGTCTTGTCACTAATGTCTTGTCACTAATGTATTGTCAGTAATGTCTTGTCAGTAATGTCTTGTCACTAATGTCTTGTCAGTAATGTCTTGTCAGTAATGTCTTGTCAGTAATGTCTTGTCACTAATGTCTTGTCAGTAATGTCTTGTCACTAATGTATTGTCAGGAATGTCTTGTCAGTAATGTCTTGTCACTAATGTCTTGTCACTAATGTCTTGTCAGTAATGTTTTGTCACTAATGTCTTGTCACTAATGTCTTTTCAGTAATGTCTTGTCAGTAATGTATTGTCAGTAATGTCTTGTCAGTAATGTCTTGTCAGTAATGTCTTGTCCGTAATGTCTTGTCCGTAATGTCTTGTCAGTAATGTCTTGTCAGTAATGTCTTGTCCGTAATGTCTTGTCCGTAATGTCTTGTCCGTAATGTCTTGTCACTAATGTCTTGTCACTAATGTCTTGTCACTAATGTCTTGTCAGTAATGTCTTGTCAGTAATGTCTTGTCAGTAGTGTCTTGTCACTAATGTCTTGTCACTAATGTCTTGTCAGTAATGTTTTGTCACTAATGTCTTGTCACTAATGTCTTTTCAGTAATGTCTTGTCAGTAATGTCTTGTCACTAATGTCTTGTCAGTAATGTCTTGTCAGTAATGTCTTGTCAGTAATGTCTTGTCAGTAATGTCTTGTCCGTAATGTCTTGTCCGTAATGTCTTGTCAGTAATGTCTTGTCCGTAATGTCTTGTCCGTAATGTCTTGTCCGTAATGTCTTGTCCGTAATGTCTTGTCACCAGTGGCGGCTCCTGAAAAAATTCTCAGGGGGGGCAATTTTTCTGATGATTTAGGTGACCTACACACATTTTAAAAAAGATATGTCCAGCAACAACATGAAGACAGGGGCAGCATATAAGTCAATACCAGAAGCATTTATTGACTGATCTCAAAAGTGTTGGCTTACCAGGGTTGGTGGAGCCCTCAGTTTCATCTTTGCCTCGCAAAGCTAACTCAAACACTCCGCAAAACTTCACACACTGGATTAGCCGGCTGAGGATGTGGCGGTTCTTGCTAATGTCGTAGTAAATATATTTGTTATAGTGAATATGGAATATGATATGTTGAGTAAAATGTTGTGCTAAGATCTATTTAGGTCAGGAGCTGGTTATAAGTTCTGTTCCTATCCAATAACAATGGACAAAAGGGTCCTATCTTGTCAGCCTTGTCAGTTTCAGTTCTCCAGTAAACTTGTGATTATCAACACTAACCTCATCGTTGTGGCGGCGGACAGCTAGCCTGTATCCCTCATCCAGTTGAGTGGGAATGTTCACTCTCCCCAAAGCAGACAATCTCAAACAGCTATCCATGTGGGTCTTTGACAGCTCATGTTTCTTAATCTTTCCTGAAAGATG
>NW_028159009.1:0-7500 GCF_964263955.1 Coregonus lavaretus | reverse complement strand
ATATTGTGCCTAACATTAGCTAGGTGGCTAACGCTAACGTTAGCTAGGCTAGGGGCGTTAGCTAGGCTAGGGGTTATGGGGTTAGGGGTTAACGTTAGGGTTAGGAGTTAGGTTAAAGCTTAGGGGAAGGTGTTAGCCAGGCTGAACATTTTTTTTTAAATATAAAGCTTCGGTGGAGTGTTTGGCTGTCACAAACCACACAAACCAGACATTATAGTCTAGTGAAAGTCTAGGGCCTTTCGTCCTAGTCTGCGTCCCTTTGACCTTTGACCCCAGCCCTATGGGGAGCAGCTGGAGCTCCCTATGGGCCCCTGGTCTAAAGGTAGCGCCCTATACAGGAAATAGGGGGACATTTGGGACGCAGCTCTGCATTCCAAAAGCACACATTTACCTTCTGAGATAATTGAGCTTGTCATCTACCAGCCATCTACCTTGAAGCTCAGCCCAGACAGCAGGCAGCAGGTATGGCAGGTCACTCCTGTCTCCTTGACTGCTGTGGCTGATAGTAGGGGTGATTACAGTCACTCTCTGATGGATATTAATGATAAGCCTGTTGTTTCCCCCCCCCCCAGACGCCCTGGCCGCGATAAATCACTGTGAAGCGTTTTACTGCCACTGCATCCCAAATGTCTCTCTATTCCCTACATAGATGTCTCCTATTCCCTACATAGATGTCTCCTATTCCCTACATAGATGTCTCCTATTCCCTACATAGATGTCTCCTATTCCCTACATAGATGTCTCCTATTCCCTACATAGATGTCTCTATTCCCTACATAGATGTCTCCTATTCCCTACATAGATGTCTCCTATTCCCTACATAGATGTATCCTATTCCCTACATAGATGTCTCCCTATTCCCTACATAGATGTCTCCTATTCCCTACATAGATGTCTCCTATTCCCTACATAGATGTCTCTCTTTCCCTACATATATGTCTCCTATTCCCTACATAGATGTCTCCTATTCCCTACATAGATGTCTCCTATTCCCTACATAGATGTCTCCTATTCCCTACATAGATGTCTCCTATTCCCTACATAGATGTTCCCTATTCCCTACATAGATGTCTCCTATTCCCTACATAGATGTCTCCTATTCCCTACATAGATGTCTCCTATTCCCTCCATAGATGTCTCCTATTCCCTCCATAGATGTCTCCTATTCCCTACATAGATGTCTCCTATTCCCTACATAGATGTCTCCTATTCCCTACATAGATGTCTCCTATTCCCTACATAGATGTCTCCTATTCCCTACATAGATGTCTCTCTATTCCCTACATAGATGTCTCTCTATTCCCTACATAGATGTCTCCTATTCCCTACATAGATGTCTCCTATTCCCTACATAGATGTATCCTATTCCCTACATAGATGTCTCTCTATTCCCTACATAGATGTCTCTCTATTCCCTACATAGATGTCTCCTATTCCCTACATAGATGTCTCCTATTCCCTACATAGATGTCTCTCTATTCCCTACATAGATGTCTCCTATTCCCTACATAGATGTCTCCTATTCCCTACATAGATGTCTCCTATTCCCTACATAGATGTCTCCTATTCCCTACATAGATGTCTCTCTATTCCCTACATATATGTCTCCTATCCCTACATAGATGTCTCCTATTCCCTACATAGATGTCTCCTATTCCCTACATAGATGTCTCCTATTCCCTACATAGATGTCTCCTATTCCTACATAGATGTCTCTCTATTCCCTACATAGATGTCTCCTATTCCCTACATAGATGTCTCCTATTCCCTACATAGATGTCTCTCTATTCCCTATATAGATGTCTCCTATTCCCTACATAGATGTCTCCCTATTCCCTACATAGATGTCTCCTATTCCCTACATAGATGTCTCCTATTCCCTACATAGATGTCTCCTATTCCCTACATAGATGTCTCCTATTCCCTACATAGATGTCTCTCTATTCCCTACATAGATGTCTCCTATTCCCTACATAGATGTCTCCTATTCCCTACATAGATGTCTCTCTATTCCCTACATAGATGTCTCCTATTCCCTACATAGATGTCTCCTATTCCCTACATAGATGTCTCCTATTCCCTACATAGATGTCTCCTATTCCCTACATAGATGTCTCCTATTCCCTACACAGATGTCTCCTATTCCCTACATAGATGTCTCCTATTCCCTACATAGATGTCTCTCTATTCCCTACATAGATGTCTCCTATTCCCTACATAGATGTCTCCTATTCCCTACATAGATGTCTCTCTATTCCCTACATAGATGTCTCCTATTCCCTACATAGATGTCTCTCTATTCCCTACATAGATGTCTCCTATTCCCTACATAGTTGTCTCCTATTCCCTACATAGATGTCTCCTATTCCCTACATAGATGTCTCCTATTCCCTACATAGATGTCTCCTATTCCCTACATAGATGTCTCTCTATTCCCTACATAGATGTCTCCTATTCCCTACATAGATGTCTCCTATTCCCTACATAGATGTCTCTCTATTCCCTACATAGATGTCTCCTATTCCCTACATAGATGTCTCCTATTCCCTACATAGATGTCTCCTATTCCCTACATAGATGTCTCCTATTCCCTACATAGATGTCTCCTATTCCCTACATAGATGTCTCCTATTCCCTACATAGATGTCTCTCTATTCCCTACATAGATGTCTCCTATTCCCTACATAGATGTATCCTATTCCCTACATAGATGTCTCTCTATTCCCTACATAGATGTCTCCTATTCCTACATAGATGTCTCCTATTCCCTACATAGATGTCTCCTATTCCCTACATAGATGTCTCCTATTCCCTACATAGATGTCTCCTATTCCCTACATAGATGTCTCCTATTCCCTACATAGATGTCTCCTATTCCCTACATAGATGTCTCTCTATTCCCTACATAGATGTCTCCTATTCCCTACATAGATGTCTCCTATTCCCTACATAGATGTCTCTCTATTCCCTACATAGATGTCTCCTATTCCCTACATAGATGTCTCCTATTCCCTACATAGATGTCTCCTATTCCCTACATAGATGTCTCCTATTCCCTACATAGATGTCTCCTATTCCCTACATAGATGTCTCCTATTCCCTACATAGATGTCTCCTATTCCCTACATAGATGTCTCTCTATTCCTCACATAGATGTCTCCTATTCCCTACATAGATGTCTCCTATTCCCTACATAGATGTCTCCTATTCCCTACATAGATGTCTCCTATTCCCTACATAGATGTCTCCTATTCCCTACATAGATGTCTCCTATTCCCTACATAGATGTATCCTATTCCTCACATAGATGTCTCCTATTCCCTACATAGATGTCTCCTATTCCCTACATAGATGTCTCCTATTCCCTACATAGATGTCTCCTATTCCCTACATAGATGTCTCCTATTCCCTACATAGATGTCTCCTATTCCCTACATAGATGTCTCCTATTCCCTACATAGATGTCTCCTATTCCCTACATAGATGTCTCCTATTCCCTACATAGATGTCTCTCTATTCCCTACATAGATGTCTCCTATTCCTACATAGATGTCTCTCTATTCCCTACATAGATGTCTCCTATTCCCTACATAGATGTCTCCTATTCCCTACATAGATGTCTCCTATTCCCTACATAGATGTCTCCTATTCCCTACATAGATGTCTCCTATTCCCTACATAGATGTCTCTCTATTCCCTACATAGATGTCTCCTATTCCTACATAGATGTCTCCTATTCCCTACATAGATGTCTCCTATTCCCTACATAGATGTCTCTCTATTCCCTACATAGATGTCTCCTATTCCCTACATAGATGTCTCCTATTCCCTACATAGATGTCTCTCTATTCCCTACATAGATGTCTCCTATTCCCTACATAGATGTCTCCTATTCCCTACATAGATGTCTCTCTATTCCCTACATAGATGTCTCCTATTCCTACATAGATGTCTCCTATTCCTACATAGATGTCTCCTATTCCCTACATAGATGTCTCCTATTCCCTACATAGATGTCTCCTATTCCCTACATAGATGTCTCCTATTCCCTACATAGATGTCTCTCTATTCCTCACATAGATGTCTCCTATTCCCTACATAGATGTCTCCTATTCCCTACATAGATGTCTCCTATTCCCTACATAGATGTCTCCTATTCCCTACATAGATGTCTCCTATTCCCCTACATAGATGTCTCCTATTCCCTACATAGATGCATCCTATTCCTCACATAGATGTCTCCTATTCCCTACATAGATGTCTCCTATTCCCTACATAGATGTCTCCTATTCCCTACATAGATGTCTCCTATTCCCTACATAGATGTCTCCTATTCCCTACATAGATGTCTCCTATTCCCTACATAGATGTCTCCTATTCCCTACATAGATGTCTCCTATTCCCTACATAGATGTCTCCTATTCCCTACATAGATGTCTCCTATTCCCTACATAGATGTCTCCTATTCCCTACATAGATGTCTCTATTCCCTACATAGATGTCTCTCTATTCCCTACATAGATGTCTCCTATTCCCTACATAGATGTCTCTCTATTCCCTACATAGATGTCTCCTATTCCCTACATAGATGTCTCCTATTCCCTACATAGATGTCTCCTATTCCCTACATAGATGTCTCCTATTCCCTACATAGATGTCTCCTATTCCCTACATAGATGTCTCTCTATTCCCTACATAGATGTCTCTATTCCCTACATAGATGTCTCCTATTCCCTACATAGATGTCTCCTATTCCCTACATAGATGTCTCTCTATTCCCTACATAGATGTCTCCTATTCCCTACATAGATGTCTCCTATTCCCTACATAGATGTCTCTCTATTCCCTACATAGATGTCTCTCTATTCCCTACATAGATGTCTCCTATTCCCTACATAGATGTCTCCTATTCCCTACATAGATGTCTCTCTATTCCCTACATATATGTCTCCTATTCCCTACATATATGTCTCCTATTCCCTACATAGATGTCTCCTATTCCCTACATAGATGTCTCTCTATTCCCTACATAGATGTCTCCTATTCCCTACATAGATGTCTCCTATTCCCTACATAGATGTCTCCTATTCCCTACATAGATGTCTCCTATTCCCTACATAGATGTATCCTATTCCCTACATAGATGTCTCCTATTCCCTACATAGATGTCTCTCTATTCCCTACATAGATGTCTCCTATTCCCTACATAGATGTCTCCTATTCCCTACATAGATGTCTCCTATTCCCTACATAGATGTCTCCTATTCCCTACATATATGTCTCCTATTCCCTACATATATGTCTCCTATTCCCTACATAGATGTCTCCTATTCCATACATAGATGTCTCCTATTCCCTACATAGATGTCTCCTATTCCCTACATAGATGTCTCTCTATTCCCTACATAGATGTTCTCTCTATTCCCTACATAGATGTCTCCTATTCCCTACATTAGATGTCTCCTATTCCCTACATAGATGTCTCCTCATTCCCTACATAGATGTCTCCTATTCCCTACATAGATGTCTCCTATTCCCTACATAGATGTCTCCTATTCCTACATAGATGTCTCTCTATTCCCTACATAGATGTCTCCTATTCCCTACATAGATGTCTCCTATTCCCTACATAGATGTCTCCTATTCCCTACATAGATGTCTCTCTATTCCCTACATAGATGTCTCCTATTCCCTACATAGATGTCTCCTATTCCCTACATAGATGTCTCCTATTCCCTACATAGATGTCTCCTATTCCCTACATAGATGTCTCCTATTCCTACATAGATGTCTCCTATTCCCTACATATATGTCTCCTATTCCTCTACATAGATGTCTCCTATTCCCCTACATAGATGTCTCCTATTCCCTACATAGATGTCTCCTATTCCCTACATAGATGTCTCCTATTCCCTACATAGATGTCTCCTATTCCCTACATAGATGTCTCTCTATTCCCTACATAGATGTCTCCTATTCCCTACATAGATGTCTCCTATTCCCTACATAGATGTCTCCTATTCCCTACATAGATGTCTCCTATTCCCTACATAGATGTCTCCTATTCCCTACATAGATGTCTCCTATTCCCTACATAGATGTCTCTCTATTCCCTACATAGATGTCTCCTATTCCCTACATAGATGTCTCCTATTCCCTACATAGATGTCTCTCTATTCCCTACATAGATGTCTCCTATTCCCTACATAGATGTCTCCTATTCCCTACATAGATGTCTCCTATTCCCTACATAGATGTCTCCTATTCCCTACATAGATGTCTCTCTATTCCCTACATAGATGTCTCCTATTCCCTACATAGATGTCTCCTATTCCCTACATAGATGTCTCCTATTCCCTACATAGATGTCTCCTATTCCCTACATAGATGTCTCCTATTCCCTACATAGATGTCTCTATTCCCTACATAGATGTCTCCTATTCCCTACATAGATGTCTCCTATTCCCTACATAGATGTCTCCTATTCCCTACATAGATGTCTCCTATTCCCTACATAGATGTCTCCTATTCCCTACATAGATGTCTCTCTATTCCCTACATAGATGTCTCTCTATTCCCTACATAGATGTCTCCTATTCCCTACATAGATGTCTCCTATTCCCTACATAGATGTCTCCTATTCCCTACATAGATGTCTCCTATTCCCTACATAGATGTCTCCTATTCCCTACATAGATGTCTCCTATTCCCTACATAGATGTCTATCCTCTTATTCCCTACATAGATGTCTCCTATTCCCTACATAGATGTCTCCTATTCCCTACATAGATGTCTCTCTATTCCCTACATAGATGTCTCCTATTCCCTACATAGATGTCTCTCCTATTCCCTACATAGATGTCTCTCTATTCCCTACATAGATGTCTCCTATTCCCTACATAGATGTCTCCTATTCCCTACATAGATGTCTCCTATTCCCTACATAGATGTCTCCTATTCCCTACATAGATGTCTCCTATTCCCTACATAGATGTCTCCTATTCCCTACATAGATGTCTCCTATTCCCTACATAGATGTCTCCTATTCCCTACATAGATGTCTCCTATTCCCTACATAGATGTCTCCTATTCCCTACATAGATGTCTCCTATTCCCTACATAGATGTCTCTCTATTCCCTACATAGATGTCTCTCTATTCCCTACATAGATGTCTCCTATTCCCTACATAGATGTCTCCTATTCCCTACATAGATGTCTCCTATTCCCTACATAGATGTCTCCTATTCCCTACATATATGTCTCCTATTCCCTACATAGATGTCTCTATTCCTACATAGATGTCTCTCTATTCCCTACATAGATGTCTCCTATTCCCTACATAGATGTCTCCTATTCCCTACATAGATGTCTCCTATTCCTACATAGATGTCTCCTATTCCCTACATAGATGTATCCTATTCCCTACATAGATGTCTCCTATTCCCTACATAGATGTCTCTCTATTCCCCTACATAGATGTCTCCTATTCCCTACATAGA
>NW_028159010.1:0-63680 GCF_964263955.1 Coregonus lavaretus | reverse complement strand
CTCTGTTCCAATAGTGTTATAGACACACCTACTGTCATAACTCTCTGTTCCAATAGTGTTATAGACACACCTACTGTCATAACTCTCTGTTCCAATAGTGTTATAGACACACCTACTGTCATAACTCTCTGTTCCAATAGTGTTATAGACACACCTACTGTCATAACTCTCTGTTCCAATAGTGTTATAGACACACCTACTGTCATAACTCTCTGTTCCAATAGTGTTATAGACAGACCTACTGTCATAACTCTCTGTTCCAATAGTGTTATAGACAGACCTACTGTCATAACTCTCTGTTCCAATAGTGTTATAGACAGACCTACTGTCATAACTCTCTGTTCCAATAGTGTTATAGACAGACCTACTGTCATAACTCTCTGTTCCAATAGTGTTATAGACAGACCTACTGTCATAACTCTCTGTTCCAATAGTGTTATAGACAGACCTACTGTCATAACTCTCTGTTCCAATAGTGTTATAGACAGACCTACTGTCATAACTCTCTGTTCCAATAGTGTTATAGACAGACCTACTGTCATAACTCTCTGTTCCAATAGTGTTATAGACAGACCTACTGTCATAACTCTCTGTTCCAATAGTGTTATAGACAGACCTACTGTCATAACTCTCTGTTCCAATAGTGTTATAGACAGACCTACTGTCATAACTCTCTGTTCCAATAGTGTTATAGACGACCTACTGTCATAACTCTCTGTTCCAATAGTGTTATAGACAGACCTACTGTCATAACTCTCTGTTCCAATAGTGTTATAGACGGACCTACTGTCATAACTCTCTGTTCCAATAGTGTTATAGACAGACCTACTGTCATAACTCTCTGTTCCAATAGTGTTATAGACGGACCTAATGTCATAACTCTCTGTTCCAATAGTGTTATAGACAGACCTACTGTCATAACTCTCTGTTCCAATAGTGTTATAGACAGACCTACTGTCATAACTCTCTGTTCCAATAGTGTTATAGACAGACCTACTGTCATAACTCTCTGTTCCAATAGTGTTATAGACAGACCTACTGTCATAACTCTCTGTTCCAATAGTGTTATAGACGACCTACTGTCATAACTCTCTGTTCCAATAGTGTTATAGACGGACCTACTGTCATAACTCTCTGTTCCAATAGTGTTATAGACAGACCTACTGTCATAACTCTCTGTTCCAATAGTGTTATAGACGGACCTACTGTCATAACTCTCTGTTCCAATAGTGTTATAGACGGACCTACTGTCATAACTCTCTGTTCCAATAGTGTTATAGACAGACCTACTGTCATAACTCTCTGTTCCAATAGTGTTATAGACAGACCTACTGTCATAACTCTCTGTTCCAATAGTGTTATAGACGGACCTACTGTCATAACTCTCTGTTCCAATAGTGTTATAGACGGACCTACTGTCATAACTCTCTGTTCCAATAGTGTTATAGACGGACCTACTGTCATAACTCTCTGTTCCAATAGTGTTATAGACGGACCTACTGTCATAACTCTCTGTTCCAATAGTGTTATAGACAGACCTACTGTCATAACTCTCTGTTCCAATAGTGTTATAGACAGACCTACTGTCATAACTCTCTGTTCCAATAGTGTTATAGACGGACCTACTGTCATAACTCTCTGTTCCAATAGTGTTATAGACAGACCTACTGTCATAACTCTCTGTTCCAATAGTGTTATAGACAGACCTACTGTCATAACTCTCTGTTCCAATAGTGTTATAGACGGACCTACTGTCATAACTCTCTGTTCCAATAGTGTTATAGACGGACCTACTGTCATAACTCTCTGTTCCAATAGTGTTATAGACGGACCTACTGTCATAACTCTCTGTTCCAATAGTGTTATAGACAGACCTACTGTCATAACTCTCTGTTCCAATAGTGTTATAGACAGACCTACTGTCATAACTCTCTGTTCCAATAGTGTTATAGACAGACCTACTGTCATAACTCTCTGTTCCAATAGTGTTATAGACAGACCTACTGTCATAACTCTCTGTTCCAATAGTGTTATAGACAGACCTACTGTCATAACTCTCTGTTCCAATAGTGTTATAGACGGACCTACTGTCATAACTCTCTGTTCCAATAGTGTTATAGACGGACCTACTGTCATAACTCTCTGTTCCAATAGTGTTATAGACGGACCTACTGTCATAACTCTCTGTTCCAATAGTGTTATAGACAGACCTACTGTCATAACTCTCTGTTCCAATAGTGTTATAGACAGACCTACTGTCATAACTCTCTGTTCCAATAGTGTTATAGACGGACCTACTGTCATAACTCTCTGTTCCAATAGTGTTATAGACAGACCTACTGTCATAACTCTCTGTTCCAATAGTGTTATAGACGACCTACTGTCATAACTCTCTGTTCCAATAGTGTTATAGACGGACCTACTGTCATAACTCTCTGTTCCAATAGTGTTATAGACGGACCTACTGTCATAACTCTCTGTTCCAATAGTGTTATAGACGGACCTACTGTCATAACTCTCTGTTCCAATAGTGTTATAGACGGACCTACTGTCATAACTCTCTGTTCCAATAGTGTTATAGACGGACCTACTGTCATAACTCTCTGTTCCAATAGTGTTATAGACGGACCTACTGTCATAACTCTCTGTTCCAATAGTGTTATAGACGGACCTACTGTCATAACTCTCTGTTCCAATAGTGTTATAGACAGACCTACTGTCATAACTCTCTGTTCCAATAGTGTTATAGACCACACCTACCCTGTCATAACTCTCTGTTCCAATAGTGTTATAGACACACCTACTGTCATAACTCTCTGTTCCAATAGTGTTATAGACACACCTACTGTCATAACTCTCTGTTCCAATAGTGTTATAGACAGACCTACTGTCATAACTCTCTGTTCCAATAGTGTTATAGACAGACCTACTGTCATAACTCTCTGTTCCAATAGTGTTATAGACAGACCTACTGTCATAACTCTCTGTTCCAATAGTGTTATATACAGACCTACTGTCATAACTCTCTGTTCCAATAGTGTTATAGACAGACCTACTGTCATAACTCTCTGTTCCAATAGTGTTATAGACAGACCTACTGTCATAACTCTCTGTTCCAATAGTGTTATAGACAGACCTACTGTCATAACTCTCTGTTCCAATAGTGTTATAGACAGACCTACTGTCATAACTCTCTGTTCCAATAGTGTTATAGACAGACCTACTGTCATAACTCTCTGTTCCAATAGTGTTATAGACAGACCTACTGTCATAACTCTCTGTTCCAATAGTGTTATAGACAGACCTACTGTCATAACTCTCTGTTCCAATAGTGTTATAGACGGACCTACTGTCATAACTCTCTGTTCCAATAGTGTTATAGACGGACCTACTGTCATAACTCTCTGTTCCAATAGTGTTATAGACGGACCTACTGTCATAACTCTCTGTTCCAATAGTGTTATAGACGGACCTACTGTCATAACTCTCTGTTCCAATAGTGTTATAGACGGACCTACTGTCATAACTCTCTGTTCCAATAGTGTTATAGACAGACCTACTGTCATAACTCTCTGTTCCAATAGTGTTATAGACAGACCTACTGTCATAACTCTCTGTTCCAATAGTGTTATAGACAGACCTACTGTCATAACTCTCTGTTCCAATAGTGTTATAGACAGACCTACTGTCATAACTCTCTGTTCCAATAGTGTTATAGACAGACCTACTGTCATAACTCTCTGTTCCAATAGTGTTATAGACGGACCTACTGTCATAACTCTCTGTTCCAATAGTGTTATAGACGGACCTACTGTCATAACTCTCTGTTCCAATAGTGTTATAGACAGACCTACTGTCATAACTCTCTGTTCCAATAGTGTTATAGACGGACCTACTGTCATAACTCTCTGTTCCAATAGTGTTATAGACGGACCTACTGTCATAACTCTCTGTTCCAATAGTGTTATAGACAGACCTACTGTCATAACTCTCTGTTCCAATAGTGTTATAGACGGACCTACTGTCATAACTCTCTGTTCCAATAGTGTTATAGACAGACCTACTGTCATAACTCTCTGTTCCAATAGTGTTATAGACGGACCTACTGTCATAACTCTCTGTTCCAATAGTGTTATAGAACAGACCCTACTGTCATAACTCTCTGTTCCAATAGTGTTATAGACGGACCTACTGTCATAACTCTCTGTTCCAATAGTGTTATAGACAGACCTACTGTCATAACTCTCTGTTCCAATAGTGTTATAGACGGACCTACTGTCATAACTCTCTGTTCCAATAGTGTTATAGACGGACCTACTGTCATAACTCTCTGTTCCAATAGTGTTATAGACAGACCTACTGTCATAACTCTCTGTTCCAATAGTGTTATAGACAGACCTACTGTCATAACTCTCTGTTCCAATAGTGTTATAGACGGACCTACTGTCATAACTCTCTGTTCCAATAGTGTTATAGACGGACCTACTGTCATAACTCTCTGTTCCAATAGTGTTATAGACAGACCTACTGTCATAACTCTCTGTTCCAATAGTGTTATAGACAGACCTACTGTCATAACTCTCTGTTCCAATAGTGTTATAGACAGACCTACTGTCATAACTCTCTGTTCCAATAGTGTTATAGACAGACCTACTGTCATAACTCTCTGTTCCAATAGTGTTATAGACAGACCTACTGTCATAACTCTCTGTTCCAATAGTGTTATAGACGGACCTACTGTCATAACTCTCTGTTCCAATAGTGTTATAGACGGACCTACTGTCATAACTCTCTGTTCCAATAGTGTTATAGACGGACCTACTGTCATAACTCTCTGTTCCAATAGTGTTATAGACAGACCTACTGTCATAACTCTCTGTTCCAATAGTGTTATAGACAGACCTACTGTCATAACTCTCTGTTCCAATAGTGTTATAGACGGACCTACTGTCATAACTCTCTGTTCCAATAGTGTTATAGACGGACCTACTGTCATAACTCTCTGTTCCAATAGTGTTATAGATAGACCTACTGTCATAACTCTCTGTTCCAATAGTGTTATAGACGGACCTACTGTCATAACTCTCTGTTCCAATAGTGTTATAGACGGACCTACTGTCATAACTCTCTGTTCCAATAGTGTTATAGACGGACCTACTGTCATAACTCTCTGTTCCAATAGTGTTATAGACGGACCTACTGTCATAACTCTCTGTTCCAATAGTGTTATAGACGGACCTACTGTCATAACTCTCTGTTCCAATAGTGTTATAGACGGACCTACTGTCATAACTCTCTGTTCCAATAGTGTTATAGACAGACCTACTGTCATAACTCTCTGTTCCAATAGTGTTATAGACGGACCTACTGTCATAACTCTCTGTTCCAATAGTGTTATAGACGGACCTACTGTCATAACTCTCTGTTCCAATAGTGTTATAGACGGACCTACTGTCATAACTCTCTGTTCCAATAGTGTTATAGACGGACCTACTGTCATAACTCTCTGTTCCAATAGAATAGTGTTATAGACGGACCTACTGTCATAACTCTCTGTTCCAATAGTGTTATATATAGACCTACTGTCATAACTCTCTGTTCCAATAGAATAGTGTTATAGACGGACCTACTGTCATAACTCTTTGTTCCAATAGTGTTATAGATAGACCTACTGTCATAACTCTCTGTTCCAATAGTGTTATAGACAGACCTACTGTCATAACTCTCTGTTCCAATAGTGTTATAGACGGACCTACTGTCATAACTCTCTGTTCCAATAGAATAGTGTTATAGACAGACCTACTGTCATAACTCTCTGTTCCAATAGTGTTATAGACAGACCTACTGTCATAACTCTCTGTTCCAATAGTGTTATAGACAGACCTACTGTCATAACTCTCTGTTCCAATAGTGTTATAGACGGACCTACTGTCATAACTCTCTGTTCCAATAGTGTTATAGACAGACCTACTGTCATAACTCTCTGTTCCAATAGTGTTATAGACAGACCTACTGTCATAACTCTCTGTTCCAATAGTGTTATAGACAGACCTACTGTCATAACTCTCTGTTCCAATAGTGTTATAGACAGACCTACTGTCATAACTCTCTGTTCCAATAGTGTTATAGACAGACCTACTGTCATAACTCTCTGTTCCAATAGTGTTATAGACAGACCTACTGTCATAACTCTCTGTTCCAATAGTGTTATAGACGGACCTACTGTCATAACTCTCTGTTCCAATAGTGTTATAGACAGACCTACTGTCATAACTCTCTGTTCCAATAGTGTTATAGACAGACCTACTGTCATAACTCTCTGTTCCAATAGTGTTATAGACAGACCTACTGTCATAACTCTCTGTTCCAATAGTGTTATAGACAGACCTACTGTCATAACTCTCTGTTCCAATAGTGTTATAGACAGACCTACTGTCATAACTCTCTGTTCCAATAGTGTTATAGACAGACCTACTGTCATAACTCTCTGTTCCAATAGTGTTATAGACAGACCTACTGTCATAACTCTCTGTTCCAATAGTGTTATAGACGGACCTACTGTCATAACTCTCTGTTCCAATAGTGTTATAGACAGACCTACTGTCATAACTCTCTGTTCCAATAGTGTTATAGACGGACCTACTGTCATAACTCTCTGTTCCAATAGTGTTATAGACGGACCTACTGTCATAACTCTCTGTTCCAATAGTGTTATAGACGGACCTACTGTCATAACTCTCTGTTCCAATAGTGTTATAGACAGACCTACTGTCATAACTCTCTGTTCCAATAGTGTTATAGACAGACCTACTGTCATAACTCTCTGTTCCAATAGTGTTATAGACAGACCTACTGTCATAACTCTCTGTTCCAATAGTGTTATAGACAGACCTACTGTCATAACTCTCTGTTCCAATAGTGTTATAGACAGACCTACTGTCATAACTCTCTGTTCCAATAGTGTTATAGACGGACCTACTGTCATAACTCTCTGTTCCAATAGTGTTATAGACGGACCTACTGTCATAACTCTCTGTTCCAATAGTGTTATAGACGGACCTACTGTCATAACTCTCTGTTCCAATAGTGTTATAGACAGACCTACTGTCATAACTCTCTGTTCCAATAGTGTTATAGACAGACCTACTGTCATAACTCTCTGTTCCAATAGTGTTATAGACGGACCTACTGTCATAACTCTCTGTTCCAATAGTGTTATAGACGGACCTACTGTCATAACTCTCTGTTCCAATAGTGTTATAGATAGACCTACTGTCATAACTCTCTGTTCCAATAGTGTTATAGACGGACCTACTGTCATAACTCTCTGTTCCAATAGTGTTATAGACGGACCTACTGTCATAACTCTCTGTTCCAATAGTGTTATAGACGGACCTACTGTCATAACTCTCTGTTCCAATAGTGTTATAGACGGACCTACTGTCATAACTCTCTGTTCCAATAGTGTTATAGACGGACCTACTGTCATAACTCTCTGTTCCAATAGTGTTATAGACGGACCTACTGTCATAACTCTCTGTTCCAATAGTGTTATAGACAGACCTACTGTCATAACTCTCTGTTCCAATAGTGTTATAGACGGACCTACTGTCATAACTCTCTGTTCCAATAGTGTTATAGACGGACCTACTGTCATAACTCTCTGTTCCAATAGTGTTATAGACGGACCTACTGTCATAACTCTCTGTTCCAATAGTGTTATAGACGGACCTACTGTCATAACTCTCTGTTCCAATAGTGTTATAGACGGACCTACTGTCATAACTCTCTGTTCCAATAGAATAGTGTTATAGACGGACCTACTGTCATAACTCTCTGTTCCAATAGTGTTATATATAGACCTACTGTCATAACTCTCTGTTCCAATAGAATAGTGTTATAGACGGACCTACTGTCATAACTCTCTGTTCCAATAGTGTTATAGATAGACCTACTGTCATAACTCTCTGTTCCAATAGTGTTATAGACAGACCTACTGTCATAACTCTCTGTTCCAATAGTGTTATAGACGGACCTACTGTCATAACTCTCTGTTCCAATAGAATAGTGTTATAGACAGACCTACTGTCATAACTCTCTGTTCCAATAGTGTTATAGACAGACCTACTGTCATAACTCTCTGTTCCAATAGTGTTATAGACAGACCTACTGTCATAACTCTCTGTTCCAATAGTGTTATAGACGGACCTACTGTCATAACTCTCTGTTCCAATAGTGTTATAGACAGACCTACTGTCATAACTCTCTGTTCCAATAGTGTTATAGACAGACCTACTGTCATAACTCTCTGTTCCAATAGTGTTATAGACAGACCTACTGTCATAACTCTCTGTTCCAATAGTGTTATAGACAGACCTACTGTCATAACTCTCTGTTCCAATAGTGTTATAGACAGACCTACTGTCATAACTCTCTGTTCCAATAGTGTTATAGACAGACCTACTGTCATAACTCTCTGTTCCAATAGTGTTATAGACGGACCTACTGTCATAACTCTCTGTTCCAATAGTGTTATAGACAGACCTACTGTCATAACTCTCTGTTCCAATAGTGTTATAGACAGACCTACTGTCATAACTCTCTGTTCCAATAGTGTTATAGACAGACCTACTGTCATAACTCTCTGTTCCAATAGTGTTATAGACAGACCTACTGTCATAACTCTCTGTTCCAATAGTGTTATAGACAGACCTACTGTCATAACTCTCTGTTCCAATAGTGTTATAGACAGACCTACTGTCATAACTCTCTGTTCCAATAGTGTTATAGACGGACCTACTGTCATAACTCTCTGTTCCAATAGTGTTATAGACAGACCTACTGTCATAACTCTCTGTTCCAATAGTGTTATAGACGGACCTACTGTCATAACTCTCTGTTCCAATAGTGTTATAGACGGACCTACTGTCATAACTCTCTGTTCCAATAGTGTTATAGACACACCTACTGTCATAACTCTCTGTTCCAATAGTGTTATAGACAGACCTACTGTCATAACTCTCTGTTCCAATAGTGTTATAGACGGACCTACTGTCATAACTCTCTGTTCCAATAGTGTTATAGACAGACCTACTGTCATAACTCTCTGTTCCAATAGTGTTATAGACAGACCTACTGTCATAACTCTCTGTTCCAATAGTGTTATAGACACACCTACTGTCATAACTCTCTGTTCCAATAGTGTTATAGACAGACCTACTGTCATAACTCTCTGTTCCAATAGTGTTATAGACGGACCTACTGTCATAACTCTCTGTTCCAATAGTGTTATAGACGGACCTACTGTCATAACTCTCTGTTCCAATAGTGTTATAGACGGACCTACTGTCATAACTCTCTGTTCCAATAGTGTTATAGACGTACCTACTGTCATAACTCTCTGTTCCAATAGTGTTATAGACAGACCTACTGTCATAACTCTCTGTTCCAATAGTGTTATAGACGGACCTACTGTCATAACTCTCTGTTCCAATAGTGTTATAGACAGACCTACTGTCATAACTCTCTGTTCCAATAGTGTTATAGACAGACCTACTGTCATAACTCTCTGTTCCAATAGTGTTATAGACGGACCTACTGTCATAACTCTCTGTTCCAATAGTGTTATAGACAGACCTACTGTCATAACTCTCTGTTCCAATAGTGTTATAGACGGACCTACTGTCATAACTCTCTGTTCCAATAGAATAGTGTTATAGACAGACCTACTGTCATAACTCTCTGTTCCAATAGTGTTATAGACAGACCTACTGTCATAACTCTCTGTTCCAATAGTGTTATAGACAGACCTACTGTCATAACTCTCTGTTCCAATAGTGTTATAGACGGACCTACTGTCATAACTCTCTGTTCCAATAGTGTTATAGACGGACCTGCTGTCATAACTCTCTGTTCCAATAGTGTTATAGACAGACCTACTGTCATAACTCTCTGTTCCAATAGTGTTATAGACACACCTACTGTCATAACTCTCTGTTCCAATAGAATAGTGTTATAGACAGACCTACTGTCATAACTCTCTGTTCCAATAGTGTTATAGACAGACCTACTGTCATAACTCTCTGTTCCAATAGTGTTATAGACAGACCTACTGTCATAACTCTCTGTTCCAATAGTGTTATAGACGGACCTACTGTCATAACTCTCTGTTCCAATAGTGTTATAGACAGACCTACTGTCATAACTCTCTGTTCCAATAGTGTTATAGACGGACCTACTGTCATAACTCTCTGTTCCAATAGTGTTATAGACGGACCTACTGTCATAACTCTCTGTTCCAATAGTGTTATAGACGGACCTACTGTCATAACTCTCTGTTCCAATAGTGTTATAGACGGACCTACTGTCATAACTCTCTGTTCCAATAGTGTTATAGACGGACCTACTGTCATAACTCTCTGTTCCAATAGTGTTATAGACAGACCTACTGTCATAACTCTCTGTTCCAATAGTGTTATAGACGGACCTACTGTCATAACTCTCTGTTCCAATAGTGTTATAGATAGACCTACTGTCATAACTCTCTGTTCCAATAGTGTTATAGACGGACCTACTGTCATAACTCTCTGTTCCAATAGTGTTATAGACGGACCTACTGTCATAACTCTCTGTTCCAATAGTGTTATAGATAGACCTACTGTCTCCTCTCCAGTTATATACAGCACCCTCACAGCACCCTGTAAATTGGAGTGAAAGAGAGAAGGACAGGAGGAGTGATGGATTGAGCTAGAAAGGAGATAATGGACTCCTGGGGAAACTAATCTGTTTCTGGGGACGGAGGGGAGAGACTGAAATCACTGACCCAATCTCTCACTACTTCCCATCCCTTCACTCTCTCCCTCCCTCCTCCTCTCCTTCTCTCTCCTCCTCCCCCCTCCTCTCTCTCCATCTCCACCCCTCCTCCTCTCCTCCCCCATCCCCTCCTCCCCTCCTCATCTCTCTCCTCCTCCCCCCTCCTCTCTCTCCATCTCCTCCCCTCCTCCTCTCCTCCCCCTCCCCTCCTCCCCTCCTCCTCCTCCTCTCCTCCTCCTCTCCTCCCCCTCCCCTCCTCCTCTCCCCTCCTTCTCTCCTCCTCTCCCTGCCCTCCTCCTCTCCTCCCCTCCTCTCCTCCTCCCCCCACCTCTCTCTCCATCTCCTCCCCTCCTCCTCTCCTCCCCCCTCCCCTCCTCCCCTCCTCCTCTCTCCTCTCTCCTCCTCTCCCTGCCCTCCTCCTCTCCTCCCCTCCTCTCCTCCCCTCCTTCTCTCTCCCCTCCTCCTCCCCTCCTCCTCTCCCCCTCCTCCTCCCCTCCTCCTCTCCCCCTCCTCTCTCCTCCACTCCTCCTCATCCCCTCCTCTCTCCTCCCCCCTCCTCTCCTCCTCCTCTCTCCTCCCCTCCCTCCTCTCCTCCTCCCCCTCCTCCCCCCCTCCTCCTCCCCCTCCTCCCCCCCTCCTCCTCTCCCCCTCCTCTCCCCCCTCCCCTCTCCTCCTCTCCCCCTCCTCCTCCTCTCCCCCCCTCCTCTCTCCCCTCCTCTCCTCTCCCCCCTCCTCTCCTCCCCCTCTCTCCTCTCTCCTCTCCCCTCTCCTCTCCTCTCCCCCCTCCTCTCCCCCTCCCCCTCCTCCCCCTCCACTTCCACCTTCTTTATGTTGTTCACCTGTTGCCCCTCCTGATACCCAGCAGTTCATTGTTGTCCTCTAGTGTTCATCAGTTCTTGGTCCGTATCTCTGAGGCCATACAAGCAACTGTCAAGTCCTGCTGTCCCTTTGTGAGGACATTCTGGGCTTTTTAATGAGTGGGGGTGTGACCTTGACAACTTTATCTTCCTGGTTCTGAAAAAAATTAATAAATAGCACATTTAATGGAAATTGTGTAATTATTAATGATCATTTCTGTGAGTTTGATATTCACATTGTTTCTAGTAAGTGAATATCTCAGGAATAATTAAGTGAGTTGTCAGGACTGTTTAAGAAATAACAGCTAAATAAGAGTTTATCAAGAAATGTCCTCTGTAGTGGAAACACCCGGAAGCACCTGCTGTACCCATTGACTGTAATGTTAATGTTTTCCACCTACTGTACCCATTGACTGTAATGTTAATGTTTTCCACCTGCTGTACCCATTGACTGTAATGTGTCTCCCGAGTGGCGCAGTGGTCTAAGGCACTGCATCGCAGTGCTAACTGTGCCACTAGAGATCCTGGTTCGAATCCAGGCTCTGTCGCAGCCGGCCGCGACCGGGAGACTCATGGGCGGCGCACAATTGGTCCAGGGTAGGGGAGGGAATGGCCGGCAGGGATGTAGCTCAGTTGGTAGAGCATGGCGTTTGCAACGCCAGGGTTGTGGGTTCGATTCCCATGGGGGGCCAGTATTAAAAAATAATGTATGCACTCACTAACTGTAAGTCGCTCTGGATAAGAACATCTACTAAAATGTTAATGTTTTCCACCTACTGTAACAATTTATTGTAATATAAAAACAAATCCACCTGCTGTACCCACTGACTGTAATGTTAATGTTTTTCACCTGCTGTACCCACTGACTGTAATGTTAATATTTTCCACCTGCTGTACCCACTGACTGTAATGTTAATGTTTTCCACCTGCTGTACCCACTGACTGTAATGTTAATATTTTCCACCTGCTGTACCCATTGACTGTAATGTTAATGTTTTCCACCTGCTGTACCCATTGACTGTAATGTTAATGTTTTCCACCTGCTGTACCCATTGACTGTAATGTTAATGTTTTCCACCTGCTGTACCCATTGACTGTAATGTTAATGTTTTCCATCTGCTGTACCCATTGACTGTAATGTTAATGTTTTCCATCTGCTGTACCCATTGACTGTAATGTTAATGTTTTCCATCTGCTGTACCCATTGACTGTAATGTTAATGTTCATTTCAACATCCTGATGACCACTACAGAGGCCCATTTGGACGTAAAATAAAAGACAAGTAATACTTTTTCATTTTCTTCTTGTTTTTTTTCCACCCCAAACACTTATGTAAAAAATGGTTTTATATTAAATGAATCTCAGGGTGCTAGTTGACTGTAATGAGAATCTCAGGGTGCTAGGTGTCTGTAATGAGAATATCAGGGTGCTAGGTGTCTGTAATGAGAATCTCAGGGTGCTAGGTGTCTGTAATGAGAATCTCAGGGTGCTAGGTGCTAGGTGTCTGTAATGAGAATCTCAGGGTGCTAGGTGTCTGTAATGAGAATCTCAGGGTGCTAGGTGTCTGTAATGAGAATCTCAGGGTGCTAGGTGTCTGTAATGAGAATCTCAGGGTGCTAGGTGTCTGTAATGAGAATCTCAGGGTGCTAGGTGTCTGTAATGAGAATCTCAGGGTGCTAGGTGTCTGTAATGAGAATCTCAGGGTGCTAGGTGCTAGGTGTCTGTAATGTGAATCTCAGGGTGCTAGGTATCTGTATTGAGAATCTCAGGGTGCTAGGTGTCTGTAATGAGAATCCCAGGGTGCTAGGTGCTAGGTGTCTGTAATGAGAATCTCAGGGAGAGGTTGGTGCTAGGAGTCTGTAATGAGAGAGGTGGGTAGTGGTAATTGGTTTGCTAATTTGTTTTCGCCATCTTCCTCCTGTGAACTAAGACAGAAATACAGACTATTTTCATTTATAAGGACTGTTATCTTATACAATGCCTGTAAACAATCTAAAGAAACTAAAGAAACCACGATTTATTTTAAAAAGGCATGTGAGAGTTTACATTTAAAGAGACAGGGTAAATGGTACCACAACAAAGATGGAGGAACTGTATTTAAAGAGACAGGGTGAATGGTACCACAACAAAGATGGAGGAACTGTATTTAAAGAGACAGGGTGAATGGTACCACAACAAAGATGGAGGAACCGTATTTAAAGAGACAGGGTGAATGGTACCACAACAAAGATGGAGGAACTGTATTTAAAGAGACAGGGTAAATGGTACCACAACAAAGATGGAGGAACTGTATTTAAAGAGACAGGGTGAATGGTACCACAACAAAGATGGAGGAACCGTATTTAAAGAGACAGGGTGAATGGTACCACAACAAAGATGGAGGAACCGTATTTAAAGAGACAGGGTAAATGGTACCACAACAAAGATGGAGGAACTGTATTTAAAGAGACAGGGTGAATGGTACCACAACAAAGATGGAGGAACTGTATTTAAAGAGACAGGGTGAATGGTACCACAACAAAGATGGAGGAACTGTATTTAAAGAGACAGGGTGAATGGTACCACAACAAAGATGGAGGAACTGTATTTAAAGAGACAGGGTGAATGGTACCACAACAAAGATGGAGGAACCGTATTTAAAGAGACAGGGTGAATGGTACCACAACAAAGATGGAGGAACTGTATTTAAAGAGACAGGGTGAATGGTACCACAACAAAGATGGAGGAACCGTATTTAAAGAGACAGGGTAAATGGTACCACAACAAAGATGGAGGAACTGTATTTAAAGAGACAGGGTAAATGGTACCACAACAAAGATGGAGGAACTGTATTTAAAGAGACAGGGTGAATGGTACCACAACAAAGATGGAGGAACTGTATTTAAAGAGACAGGGTGAATGGTACCACAACACAGACAGACATCCTGTAATAATATGAGTGCTGAAGCATATTACCACATACACACATCTATGCATCACGTATATTATCAATGAAATACAATTACATTATTGTTTTTTTACATGATAAAAAATAGTTTTCAAGAGGAGTGGAGTAATTCAGGGCAGTGACATTAGCATCGTTGAATATCTCATTATTAGGTTGTTAGCGAAACGTAATGTCAGGTGTGTATGATTGTCTCCATGCTATAAACACAGTGTTATAATGTGTGTGTGTGTGTGTGTGTCCCCCCCCATACTAGCTGATGCTAGAACGTCTCTATCCTCACAGGGCAGTGTTTCTGTTTTCCTCTCCATTGATATCCTCTTCCTGTCTGACATCACATCCCGTCTCCTAGAACTGTTCCAGTTCCGGAACGTCTAGAGGTTCTCTTGTCCCCTCTCACCTCAGACGGTTCTTTCTTGATTTCCCTTCCCTTTCCTCCGATAACAGGAAGTCAAAGTGTTTGAGGGTCCAGCAGGGGGCTGATAATCCAGCTGGGTGCATGTAGGGTGGTCAGTAGTAACGTCAACACCAGGGACACTAGTAGCGTGGCTGCCTGTTGTGATCTGAGGGCCTGCGAGCTGGATCTGTCCCCCGTTTCAGAGTCCTCTCCCTGGGGGTGACGACGGTGGTCACTCCCTGAGTCTGGAGCCACTGAGAGAGAGAGAGAGACAGAGAGAGGAGACTACAGTCAGAACAACACAGGCATCTTTTTCCGACTGTAAATTCAATACTGTAAACACACGGTTGTCTTGGTTTAGAGTTACTAAGACAGAGACACAGAGACAATAGACAGAAGGCTGTGGTAGTTAGACTGAAGCTCAGCAGCTTCAGAAACATGGAGCATATTTTACCACTGCTGTAACCCACTGTCACCATCAGCCTGAATGCTGTAACCCACTGTTACCATCAGCCTGAATGCTGTAACCCACTGTTACCATCAGCCTGAATGCTGTAACCCACTGTTACCATCAGCCCGAATGCTGTAACCCACTGTCACCATCAGCCTGAATGCTGTAACCCACTGTTACCATCAGCCCGAATGCTGTAACCCACTGTCACCATCAGCCTGAATGCTGTAACCCACTGTCACCATCAGCCTGAATGCTGTAACCCACTGTTACCATCAGCCCGAATGCTGTAACCCACTGTTACCATCAGCCTGAATGCTGTAATCCACTGTCACCATCAGCCCAAATGCTGTAACCCACTGTTACCATCAGCCCAAATGCTGTAACCCACTGTTACCATCAGCCCAAATGCTGTAACCCACTGTTAACATCAGCCTGAATGCTGTAACCCACTGTTACCATCAGCCCAAATGCTGTAACCCACTGTTACCATCAGCCCAAATGCTGTAACCCACTGTTACCATCAGCCCAAATGCTGTAATCCACTGTCACCATCAGCCCAAATGCTGTAACCCACTGTTACCATCAGCCCAAATGCTGTAATCCACTGTCACCATCAGCCCAAATGCTGTAACCCACTGTTACCATCAGCCCAAATGCTGTAACCCACTGTTACCATCAGCCCAAATGCTGTAACCCACTGTTACCATCAGCCCAAATGCTGTAACCCACTGTTACCATCAGCCTGAATGCTGTAACCCACTGTCACCATCAGCTCGAATGCTGTAACCCACTGTCACCATCAGCCCAAATGCTGTAACCCACTGTTACCATCAGCCCGAATGCTGTAACCCACTGTCACCATCAGCCCGAATGCTGTAACCCACTGTTACCATCAGCCCGAATGCTGTAACCCACTGTTACCATCAGCCCAAATGCTGTAAATCACTGTCACCATCAGCCCAAATGCTGTAACCCACTGTCACCATCAGCCCGAATGCTGTAACCCACTATTACCATCAGCCTGAATGCTGTAACCCACTGTTACCATCAGCCTGAATGCTGTAACCCACTGTCACCATCAGCCCGAATGCTGTAACCCACTGTCACCATCAGCCCGAATGCTGTAACCCACTGTTACCATCAGCCTGAATGCTGTAACCCACTGTCACCATCAGCCCGAATGCTGTAACCCACTGTCACCATCAGCCCGAATGCTGTAACCCACTGTCACCATCAGCCCAAATGCTGTAACCCACTGTTACCATCAGCCCGAATGCTGTAACCCACTGTTACCATCAGCCCAAATGCTGTAATCCACTGTCACCATCAGCCCGAATGCTGTAACATACTGTCACCATCAGCCCAAATGCTGTAATCCACTGTCACCATCAGCCCAAATGCCACCTGCACCATCAGCCTTACAACCCTCCATTTGGGAGATTATGAGGATTCCTTTTGTAGCTGCTTTTCAATATGTTGCAATATGTCGTCCATCTTATTCATTTAATATGTCGTCCATCTTATTCATTTCTGATAATACTATACATCTCTATGGGTGGTCCTCTGTAGCTCAGCTGGTAGAGCACGGCGCTTGTAACGCCAAGGTAGTGGGTTCGATCCCCCCGGGGACCACCCATACACAAAAAAAATGTATGCACGCATGACTGTAAGCCGCTTTGGATAAAAGCGTCTGCTAAATGGCATATTATTATTATTATTTACATCTCCAAGCCTCTGATCTACAGCAGTACCTCTCCTGATAATACCATACATCTCCAAGCCTCTGGTCTACAGTACCTCTCCTGATAATACCATACATCTCCAAGCCTCTGATCTACAGTACCTCTCCTGATAATACCATACATCTCCAAGCCTCTACAGTCCCTCTCCTGATAATACCATACATCTCCAAGCCTCTGATCTCCAGTCCCTCTCCTGATAATACCATACATCTCCAAGCCTCTGATCTACAGCAGTACCTCTCCTGATAATACCATACATCTCCAAGCCTCTGATCTCCAGTCCCTCTCCTGATAATACCATACATCTCCAAGCCTCTGATCTACAGCAGTACCTCTCCTGATAATACCATACATCTCCAAGCCTCTGATCTACAGTCCCTCTCCTGATAATACCATACATCTCCAAGCCTCTGATCTCCAGTCCCTCTCCTGATAATACCATACATCTCCAAGCCTCTGATCTCCAGTCCCTCTCCTGATAATACCATACATCTCCAAGCCTCTGGTCTACAGTCCCTCTCCTGATAATACCATACATCTCCAAGCCTCTGATCTACAGTCCCTCTCCTGATAATACCATACATCTCCAAGCCTCTGATCTCCAGTCCCTCTCCTGATAATACCATACATCTCCAAGCCTCTGGTCTACAGTCCCTCTCCTGATAATACCATACATCTCCAAGCCTCTGATCTCCAGTCCCTCTCCTGATAATACCATACATCTCCAAGCCTCTGATCTACAGTCCCTCTCCTGATAATACCATACATCTCCAAGCCTCTGATCTACAGTCCCTCTCCTGATAATACCATACATCTCCAAGCCTCTGATCTACAGCAGTACCTCTCCTGATAATACCATACATCTCCAAGCCTCTGATCTCCAGTACCTCTCCTGATAATACCATACATCTCCAAGCCTCTGATCTACAGTCCCTCTCCTGATAATACCATACATCTCCAAGCCTCTACAGTCCCTCTCCTGATAATACCATACATCTCCAAGCCTCTGATCTACAGTACCTCTCCTGATAATACCATACATCTCCAAGCCTCTGATCTACAGTACCTCTCCTGATAATACCATACATCTCCAAGCCTCTGATCTCCAGTCCCTCTCCTGATAATACCATACATCTCCAAGCCTCTGATCTCCAGTCCCTCTCCTGATAATACCATACATCTACAGTACCTCTCCTGATAATACCATACATCTCCAAGCCTCTGGTCTCCAGTCCCTCTCCTGATAATACCATACATCTCCAAGCCTCTGATCTACAGCAGTCCCTCTCCTGATAATACCATACATCTCCAAGCCTCTGATCTCCAGTCCCTCTCCTGATAATACCATACATCTCCAAGCCTCTGATCTACAGTCCCTCTCCTGATAATACCATACATCTCCAAGCCTCTGATCTACAGTACCTCTCCTGATAATACCATACATCTCCAAGCCTCTGATCTACAGCAGTACCTCTCCTGATAATACCATACATCTCCAAGCCTCTGATCTACAGCAGTCCCTCTCCTGATAATACCATACATCTCCAAGCCTCTGATCTCCAGTCCCTCTCCTGATAATACCATACATCTCCAAGCCTCTGATCTACAGTACCTCTCCTGATAATACCATACATCTCCAAGCCTCTGATCTACAGTACCTCTCCTGATAATACCATACATCTCCAAGCCTCTGATCTCCAGTACCTCTCCTGATAATACCATACATCTCCAAGCCTCTGATCTACAGCAGTCCCTCTCCTGATAATTCCATACATCTCCAAGCCTCTGATCTACAGTCCCTCTCCTGATAATACCATACATCTCCAAGCCTCTGATCTACAGTACCTCTCCTGATAATACCATACATCTCCAAGCCTCTGATCTACAGTACCTCTCCTGATAATACCATACATCTCCAAGCCTCTGATCTCCAGTCCCTCTCCTGATAATACCATACATCTCCAAGCCTCTGATCTACAGTACCTCTCCTGATAATACCATACATCTCCAAGCCTCTGATCTACAGCAGTCCCTCTCCTGATAATACCATACATCTCCAAGCCTCTGATCTCCAGTCCCTCTCCTGATAATACCATACATCTCCAAGCCTCTGATCTCCAGTCCCTCTCCTGATAATACCATACATCTCCAAGCCTCTGATCTACAGTACCTCTCCTGATAATACCATACATCTCCAAGCCTCTGATCTACAGTACCTCTCCTGATAATACCATACATCTCCAAGCCTCTGATCTACAGTACCTCTCCTGATAATACCATACATCTCCAAGCCTCTGATCTCCAGTCCCTCTCCTGATAATACCATACATCTCCAAGCCTCTGATCTACAGTACCTCTCCTGATAATACCATACATCTCCAAGCCTCTGATCTACAGTACCTCTCCTGATAATACCATACATCTCCAAGCCTCTGATCTACAGTACCTCTCCTGATAATACCATACATCTCCAAGCCTCTGATCTCCAGTCCCTCTCCTGATAATACCATACATCTCCAAGCCTCTGATCTCCAGTCCCTCTCCTGATAATACCATACATCTCCAAGCCTCTGATCTACAGCAGTCCCTCTCCTGATAATACCATACATCTCCAAGCCTCTGATCTACAGTACCTCTCCTGATAATACCATACATCTCCAAGCCTCTGATCTCCAGTCCCTCTCCTGATAATACCATACATCTCCAAGCCTCTGATCTCCAGTCCCTCTCCTGATAATACCATACATCTCCAAGCCTCTGATCTACAGTACCTCTCCTGATAATACCATACATCTCCAAGCCTCTGATCTACAGCACCTCTCCTGATAATACCATACATCTCCAAGCCTCTGATCTACAGTACCTCTCCTGATAATACCATACATCTCCAAGCCTCTGATCTCCAGTCCCTCTCCTGATAATACCATACATCTCCAAGCCTCTGATCTACAGCAGTCCCTCTCCTGATAATACCATACATCTCCAAGCCTCTGATCTCCAGTACCTCTCCTGATAATACCATACATCTCCAAGCCTCTGATCTACAGTCCCTCTCCTGATAATACCATACATCTCCAAGCCTCTGATCTACAGTACCTCTCCTGATAATACCATACATCTCCAAGCCTCTGATCTACAGCAGTCCCTCTCCTGATAATACCATACATCTCCAAGCCTCTGATCTACAGTACCTCTCCTGATAATACCATACATCTACAGTCCCTCTCCTGATAATACCATACATCTCCAAGCCTCTGATCTACAGTACCTCTCCTGATAATACCATACATCTCCAAGCCTCTGATCTACAGTACCTCTCCTGATAATACCATACATCTCCAAGCCTCTGATCTCCAGTACCTCTCCTGATAATACCATACATCTCCAAGCCTCTGGTCTCCAGTCCCTCTCCTGATAATACCATACATCTCCAAGCCTCTGATCTACAGTACCTCTCCTGATAATACCATACATCTCCAAGCCTCTGATCTACAGTACCTCTCCTGATAATACCATACATCTCCAAGCCTCTGATCTACAGTACCTCTCCTGATAATACCATACATCTCCAAGCCTCTGATCTACAGTACCTCTCCTGATAATACCATACATCTCCAAGCCTCTGGTCTACAGTACCTCTCCTGATAATACCATACATCTCCAAGCCTCTGGTCAACAGCAGTCCCTCTCCTGATAATACCATACATCTCCAAGCCTCTGATCTACAGCAGTCCCTCTCCTGATAATACCATACATCTCCAAGCCTCTGATCTACAGTACCTCTCCTGATAATACCATACATCTCCAAGCCTCTGATCTACAGTACCTCTCCTGATAATACCATACATCTACAGTCCCTCTCCTGATAATACCATACATCTCCAAGCCTCTGATATACAGTACCTCTCCTGATAATACCATACATCTACAGTCCCTCTCCTGATAATACCATACATCTCCAAGCCTCTGATCTACAGTCCCTCTCCTGATAATACCATACATCTCCAAGCCTCTGATCTCCAGTCCCTCTCCTGATAATACCATACATCTCCAAGCCTCTGATCTCCAGTCCCTCTCCTGATAATACCATACATCTCCAAGCCTCTGATCTACAGCAGTCCCTCTCCTGATAATACCATACATCTCCAAGCCTCTGATCTACAGTCCCTCTCCTGATAATACCATACATCTCCAAGCCTCTGATCTCCAGTACCTCTCCTGATAATACCATACACCTCCAAGCCTCTGATCTACAGTACCTCTCCTGATAATACCATACATCTCCAAGCCTCTGATCTCCAGTCTCTCTCCTGATAATACCATACATCTCCAAGCCTCTGATCTCCAGTACCTCTCCTGATAATACCATACATCTCCAAGCCTCTGATCTCCAGTACCTCTCCTGATAATACCATACATCTACAGTCCCTCTCCTGATAATACCATACATCTCCAAGCCTCTGATCTACAGCAGTCCCTCTCCTGATAATACCATACATCTCCAAGCCTCTGATCTACAGTCCCTCTCCTGATAATACCATACATCTCCAAGCCTCTGATCTACAGTCCCTCTCCTGATAATACCATACATCTCCAAGCCTCTGATCTCCAGTCCCTCTCCTGATAATACCATACATCTCCAAGCCTCTGATCTACAGTACCTCTCCTGATAATACCATACATCTCCAAGCCTCTGATCTACAGCAGTACCTCTCCTGATAATACCATACATCTCCAAGCCTCTGATCTACAGCAGTACCTCTCCTGATAATACCATACATCTCCAAGCCTCTGATCTCCAGTCCCTCTCCTGATAATACCATACATCTCCAAGCCTCTGATCTACAGTACCTCTCCTGATAATACCATACATCTACAGTACCTCTCCTGATAATACCATACATCTCCAAGCCTCTGATCTCCAGTACCTCTCCTGATAATACCATACATCTCCAAGCCTCTGATCTACAGCAGTCCCTCTCCTGATAATACCATACATCTCCAAGCCTCTGATCTCCAGTCCCTCTCCTGATAATACCATACATCTCCAAGCCTCTGATCTACAGTACCTCTCCTGATAATACCATACATCTCCAAGCCTCTGATCTACAGTACCTCTCCTGATAATACCATACATCTACAGTACCTCTCCTGATAATACCATACATCTCCAAGCCTCTGATCTACAGTACCTCTCCTGATAATACCATACATCTCCAAGCCTCTGATCTACAGTCCCTCTCCTGATAATACCATACATCTCCAAGCCTCTGATCTACAGCAGTCCCTCTCCTGATAATACCATACATCTCCAAGCCTCTGATCTCCAGTCCCTCTCCTGATAATACCATACATCTCCAAGCCTCTGATCTACAGTACCTCTCCTGATAATACCATATATCTCCAAGCCTCTGATCTACAGTCCCTCTCCTGATAATACCATACATCTCCAAGCCTCTGGTCTACAGTCCCTCTCCTGATAATACCATACATCTCCAAGCCTCTGATCTACAGTACCTCTCCTGATAATACCATACATCTCCAAGCCTCTGATCTCCAGTCCCTCTCCTGATAATACCATACATCTCCAAGCCTCTGATCTACAGTACCTCTCCTGATAATACCATACATCTCCAAGCCTCTGATCTACAGTACCTCTCCTGATAATACCATACATCTCCAAGCCTCTGATCTCCAGTCCCTCTCCTGATAATACCATACATCTCCAAGCCTCTGATCTACAGCAGTACCTCTCCTGATAATACCATACATCTCCAAGCCTCTGATCTACAGTCCCTCTCCTGATAATACCATACATCTCCAAGCCTCTGATCTCCAGTCCCTCTCCTGATAATACCATACATCTCCAAGCCTCTGATCTCCAGTCCCTCTCCTGATAATACCATACATCTCCAAGCCTCTGATCTACAGTACCTCTCCTGATAATACCATACATCTCCAAGCCGATCTACAGTCCCTCTCCTGATAATACCATACATCTCCAAGCCTCTGATCTACAGTACCTCTCCTGATAATACCATACATCTCCAAGCCTCTACAGTCCCTCTCCTGATAATACCATACATCTCCAAGCCTCTGATCTACAGTACCTCTCCTGATAATACCATACATCTCCAAGCCTCTGATCTACAGTACCTCTCCTGATAATACCATACATCTCCAAGCCTCTACAGTCCCTCTCCTGATAATACCATACATCTCCAAGCCTCTGATCTACAGTCCCTCTCCTGATAATACCATACATCTCCAAGACTCTGATCTACAGCAGTACCTCTCCTGATAATACCATACATCTACAGTACCTCTCCTGATAATACCATACATCTCCAAGCCTCTGATCTACAGTACCTCTCCTGATAATACCATACATCTCCAAGCCTCTGGTCTACAGTCCCTCTCCTGATAATACCATACATCTCCAAGCCTCTGGTCTACAGTCCCTCTCCTGATAATACCATACATCTCCAAGCCTCTGATCTACAGCAGTCCCTCTCCTGATAATACCATACATCTCCAAGCCTCTGATCTACAGTCCCTCTCCTGATAATACCATACATCTCCAAGCCTCTGATCTACAGTACCTCTCCTGATAATACCATACATCTCCAAGCCTCTGATCTACAGCAGTCCCTCTCCTGATAATACCATACATCTCCAAGCCTCTGGTCTACAGTCCCTCTCCTGATAATACCATACATCTCCAAGCCTCTGATCTCCAGTCCCTCTCCTGATAATACCATACATCTACAGTCCCTCTCCTGATAATACCATACATCTACAGTCCCTCTCCTGATAATACCATACATCTCCAAGCCTCTGATCTACAGTACCTCTCCTGATAATACCATACATCTCCAAGCCTCTGATCTACAGCAGTCCCTCTCCTGATAATACCATACATCTCCAAGCCTCTGATCTACAGCAGTACCTCTCCTGATAATACCATACATCTCCAAGCCTCTGATCTACAGCAGTCCCTCTCCTGATAATACCATACATCTCCAAGCCTCTGGTCTACAGTCCCTCTCCTGATAATACCATACATCTCCAAGCCTCTGATCTACAGTACCTCTCCTGATAATACCATACATCTCCAAGCCTCTGATCTCCAGTACCTCTCCTGATAATACCATACATCTCCAAGCCTCTGATCTACAGCAGTCCCTCTCCTGATAATACCATACATCTCCAAGCCTCTGATCTCCAGTCCCTCTCCTGATAATACCATACATCTCCAAGCCTCTGATCTCCAGTCCCTCTCCTGATAATACCATACATCTCCAAGCCTCTGATCTCCAGTCCCTCTCCTGATAATACCATACATCTCCAAGCCTCTGATCTCCAGTACCTCTCCTGATAATACCATACATCTCCAAGCCTCTGATCTCCAGTACCTCTCCTGATAATACCATACATCTCCAAGCCTCTGATCTACAGGTATTACAACACTGTTGGAGCTAGAAACACAAGCATATTGCTAGGTATTACAGCGCTGTTGGAGCTAGAAACACAAGCATATTGCTAGGTATTACAGCGCTGTTGGAGCTAGAAACTCCTCTCCCTCTAGTTCTCAATTTTCTCTATTTCTCTCCTCTCTCTCTCTCTCTCTCTCTCTGTCTCTCTCTCTCTCTCTCTCTCTCTCTCTCTCTCTCTCTCTGTCTCCTCTCTCTCTCTCTCTCTCTCCATTCTATCTCTCTCTCTCTCTCTCTCCTCTCTCTCTCTCTCTCTCTCTCTCTCTCTCTGTCTCTCTGTCTCTCTCTCTCTCTCTCTCTCTCTCTCTCTCTCTCTCTGTCTCTCTCTCTCTCTCTCTCTCTCTCTCTCTCTCTCTCTCTCTCTCTCTCTCTCTCTCTCTCTCTCTCTCTCTCTCTCTCTCTCTCTCTCTGTCTCTCTCTCTCTCTCTCTCCTCTCTCTCTCTCTCTCTCTCCCTCCCTCCCTCTCTCTCTATCTCATTCTCTCTCTCTCTCTTTCTCTATCTCCTTCTCTCTCTCTCCTATCTCTATTTCTCCATTCTATCCATCTCTCTCCTCCTCTATCTCTCTGCTCTCTCTATTTCTCTCTCCTAACAATACACTACTGTACATTTTGTACTGCTCTCAGTCTCATTCTCTGTTGAACCAAAATTATTTCTCTTGGAAACCACTGTTGTTGCCATGGCTGCTGAGTGCCTGAAATGATTAGCGCAATTTCCAGGTAACCTGGTCTTTACAGCAGACTATTTCTAGGGTAATGGTTTTAGGACACATTACGATAACAACAACAACAACAACAACAAGCCATTTCAGAAGTCAAAGTGAGTAAAACAGTTTGGAAACAGAGCCGAGAGGTCTAAAGATGACGCTATAATCAATAGTAGTTCGATCAGGGGGACCTGAGTGGAACCATGATCAATACCTTATATAACACAGTGCCATTTGGGACGTAGAATGTGTCAATAGATGTTCAAGGAACCTGGTACAGGTAGTGACATCAGGACAAACACAACCGCTGAACAAAATCACAAATGATGTCAGTATTGTTAGGATTGAAGACATGGGGGGGCTTTTTTATACAAAGCCACTCAAATCAGTCACACAATAAACATCTCATTCCCTTCCCTGTGTCTGTGACTGAAGCTAATCTGGCTACCAAATTACACCAACAAGGGGCTCTATTCAATCTGTATCGCTGAAGTGACGGAAATGTCATTTCAGATTGAGCCGACGTCCGCAGCATTTCCTGTGAACGCGGTCTCTGCCAACGCAGACATCCGCAGCATTTACTGTGAACGCGGTCTCTGCCCAACCCAGACATACGCAGCATTTCCTGTGAACGCGGTCTCTGCCCAACCCAGACATCCGCAGCATTTACTGTGAACGCGGTCTCTGCCCAACCCAGACATACGCAGCATTTCCTGTGAACGCGGTCTCTGCCAACCCAGACATACGCAGCATTTACTGTGAACGCGGTCTCTGCCCAACGCAGACATACGCAGCATTTCCTGTGAACGCGGTCTCTGCCAACCCAGACATACGCAGCATTTACTGTGAACGCGGTCTCTGCCCAACGCAGACATACGCAGCATTTCCTGTGAACGCGGTCTCTGCCAACCCAGACATACGCAGCATTTCCTGTGAACGCGGTCTCTGCCCAACCCAGACATACGCAGCATTTACTGTGAACGCGGTCTCTGCCAACCCAGACATACGCAGCATTTCCTGTGAACGCGGTCTCTGCCCAACCCAGACATACGCAGCATTTCCTGTGAACGCGGTCTCTGCCCAACGCAGACATACGCAGCATTTACTGTGAACGCGGTCTCTTCCAACGTAGACATACGCAGCATTTACTGTGAACGCGGTCTCTGCCCAACGCAGACATACGCAGCATTTACTGTGAACGCGGTCTCTGCCCAACGCAGACATACGCAGCATTTCCTGTGAACGCAGTCTCTGCCAACCCAGACATACGCAGCATTTACTGTGAACGCGGTCTCTGCCAACCCAGACATATGCAGCATTTACTGTGAACGCGGTCTCTGCCAACGCAGACATACGCAGCATTTCCTGTGAACGCGGTCTCTGCCAACGTAGACATACGCAGCATTTCCTGTGAACGCGGTCTCTGCCAACCCAGACATACGCAGCATTTACTGTGAACGCGGTCTCTGCCCAACGCAGACATACGCAGCATTTACTGTGAACGCGGTCTCTGCCCAACCCAGACATACGCAGCATTTACTGTGAACGCGGTCTCTGCCAACCCAGACATACGCAGCATTTCCTGTGAACGCGGTCTCTGCCAACCCAGACATACGCAGCATTTACTGTGAACGCGGTCTCTGCCAACCCAGACATACGCAGCATTTCCTGTGAATGCGGTCTTTGCCAACCCAGACATATGCAGCATTTCCTGTGAACGCGGTCTCTGCCCAACCCAGACATACGCAGCATTTCCTGTGAACGCGGTCTCTGCCAACACAGACATACGCAGCATTTACTGTGAACGCGGTCTCTGCCAACGCAGACATACGCAGCATTTACTGTGAACGCGGTCTCTGCCAACCCAGACATACGCAGCATTTACTGTGAACGCGGTCTCTGCCAACCCAGACATACGCAGCATTTCCTGTGAACGCGGTCTCTGCCAACGTAGACATACGCAGCATTTCCTGTGAACGCGGTCCCTGCCCAACGCAGACATACGCTGCATTTACTGTGAACGCGGTCTCTGCCAACCCAGACATACGCAGCATTTACTGTGAACGCGGTCTCTGCCAACCCAGACATACGCAGCATTTCCTGTGAACGCGGTCTCTGCCAACCCAGACATACGCAGCATTTCCTGTGAACGCGGTCTCTGCCCACCCAGACATACGCAGCATTTACTGTGAACGCGGTCTCTGCCAACGCAGACATCCGCAGCATTTCCTGTGAACGCGGTCTCTGCCAACCCAGACATATGCAGCATTTACTGTGAACGCGGTCTCTGCCAACCCAGACATATGCAGCATTTACTGTGAACGCGGTCTCTGCCCAACCCAGACATACACAGCATTTACTGTGAACGCGGTCTCTGCCAACCCAGACATACGCAGCATTTCCTGTGAACGCGGTCTCTGCCAACGCAGACATACGCAGCATTTCCTGTGAACGCGGTCTCTGCCAACCCAGACATACGCAGCATTTACTGTGAACGCGGTCTCTGCCAACCCAGACATACGCAGCATTTCCTGTGAACGCGGTCTCTGCCAACCCAGACATACGCAGCATTTCCTGTGAACGCGGTCTCTGCCAACCCAGACATACGCAGCATTTCCTGTGAACGCGGTCTCTGCCCAACCCAGACATACACAGCATTTACTGTGAACGCGGTCTCTGCCAACCCAGACATACGCAGCATTTCCTGTGAACGCGGTCTCTGCCAACGCAGACATACGCAGCATTTCCTGTGAACGCGGTCTCTGCCCAACACAGACATACGCAGCATTTCCTGTGAACGCGGTCTCTGCCAACGCAGCATTTCCTGTGAACGCGGTCTCTGCCCAACCCAGACATACGCAGCATTTCCTGTGAACGCAGTCTCTGCCAACGCAGCATTTCCTGTGAACGCGGTCTCTGCCAACGCAGCATTTACTGTGAACGCGGTCTCTGCCCAACGCAGACATACGCAGCATTTACTGTGAATGCGGTCTCTGCCAACGCAGACATACGCAGCATTTACTGTGAACGCGGTCTCTGCCAACGCAGCATTTCCTGTGAATGCGGTCTCTGCCAAACGCAGACATACGCAGCATTTCCTGTGAACGCGGTCTCTGCCAACCCAGACATACGCAGCATTTCCTGTGAATGCGGTCTCTGCCAACCCAGACATACGCAGCATTTCCTGTGAACGCGGTCTCTGCCAACCCAGACATACGCAGCATTTCCTGTGAACGCAGTCTCTGCCAACGCAGACATACGCAGCATTTACTGTGAACGCGGTCTCTGCCAACACAGACATACGCAGCATTTACTGTGAACGCGGTCTCTGCCCAACCCAGACATACGCAGCATTTACTGTGAATGCGGTCTCTGCCAACGCAGACATACGCAGCATTTACTGTGAACGCGGTCTCTGCCAACGTAGACATACGCAGCATTTCCTGTGAACGCGGTCTCTGCCAACACAGACATACGCAGCATTTACTGTGAACGCGGTCTCTGCCAATGTAGACATACGCAGCATTTCCTGTGAACGCGGTCTCTGCCAACGCAGACATACGCAGCATTTACTGTGAACGCGGTCTCTGCCAACCCAGATATACGCAGCATTTACTGTGAACGCGGTCTCTGCCAACCCAGACATACGCAGCATTTACTGTGAACGCGGTCTCTGCCAACGCAGACATACGCAGCATTTCCTGTGAACGCGGTCTCTGCCCAACGCAGACATACGCAGCATTTACTGTGAACGCGGTCTCTGCCAACGCAGCATTTCCTGTGAATGCGGTCTCTGCCCAACGCAGACATACGCAGCATTTACTGTGAACGCGGTCTCTGCCAACGCAGCATTTCCTGTGAATGCGGTCTCTGCCAACCCAGACATACGCAGCATTTACTGTGAACGCGGTCTCTGCCCAACGCAGACATCCGCAGCATTTACTGTGAACGCGGTCTCTGCCAACCCAGACATACGCAGCATTTACTGTGAACGCGGTCTCTGCCCAACGCAGACATCCGCAGCATTTACTGTGAACGCGGTCTCTGCCAACCCAGACATACGCAGCATTTACTGTGAACGCGGTCTCTGCCCAACGCAGACATCCGCAGCATTTACTGTGAACGCGGTCTCTGCCCAACGCATACGCAGCATTTCCTGTGAACGCGGTCTCTGCCCAACCCAGACATACGCAGCATTTCCTGTGAACGCGGTCTCTGCCCAACGCAGACATCCGCAGCATTTACTGTGAACACGGTCTCTGCCCAACGCAGACATACACAGCATTTACTGTGAACGCGGTCTCTGCCAACGCAGCATTTCCTGTGAATGCGGTCTCTGCCCAACGCAGACATACGCAGCATTTACTGTGAACGCGGTCTCTGCCAACCCAGACATACGCAGCATTTACTGTGAACGCGGTCTCTGCCAACACAGACATACGCAGCATTTCCTGTGAACGCGGTCTCTGCCCAACGCAGACATACGCAGCATTTCCTGTGAACGCGGTCTCTGCCAACACAGACATACACAGCATTTACTGTGAACGCGGTCTCTGCCAACCCAGACATACGCAGCATTTACTGTGAACGCGGTCTCTGCCCAACGCAGACATACGCAGCATTTCCTGTGAACGCGGTCTCTGCCAACACAGACATACACAGCATTTACTGTGAACGCGGTCTCTGCCAACCCAGACATACGCAGCATTTCCTGTGAACGCGGTCTCTGCCCAACACAGACATACGCAGCATTTACTGTGAACGCGGTCTCTGCCCAACCCAGACATACGCAGCATTTCCTGTGAACGCGGTCTCTGCCAACACAGACATACGCAGCATTTACTGTGAATGCGGTCTCTGCCAACGCAGCATTTCCTGTGAATGCGGTCTCTGCCCAACGCAGACATACGCAGCATTTCCTGTGAACGCGGTCTCTGCCCAACCCAGACATACGCAGCATTTCCTGTGAACGCAGTCTCTGCCAACCCAGACATACGCAGCATTTCCTGTGAATGCGGTCTCTGCCCAACGCAGACATACGCAGCATTTCCTGTGAACGCGGTCTCTGCCCAACCCAGACATACGCAGCATTTACTGTGAACGCGGTCTCTGCCAACGCAGCATTTCCTGTGAATGCGGTCTCTGCCCAACGCAGACATACGCAGCATTTACTGTGAACGCGGTCTCTGCCAACGCAGCATTTCCTGTGAATGCGGTCTCTGCCAACCCAGACATACGCAGCATTTACTGTGAACGCGGTCTCTGCCCAACGCAGACATCCGCAGCATTTACTGTGAACACGGTCTCTGCCAACCCAGACATACGCAGCATTTACTGTGAACGCGGTCTCTGCCCAACGCAGACATCCGCAGCATTTACTGTGAACGCGGTCTCTGCCCAACGCAGACATACGCAGCATTTACTGTGAACGCGGTCTCTGCCAACGCAGCATTTCCTGTGAATGCGGTCTCTGCCCAACGCAGACATACGCAGCATTTACTGTGAACGCGGTCTCTGCCAACGCAGCATTTCCTGTGAATGCGGTCTCTGCCAACCCAGACATACGCAGCATTTCCTGTGAACGCGGTCTCTGCCCAACGCAGACATCCGCAGCATTTACTGTGAACGCGGTCTCTGCCAACCCAGACATACGCAGCATTTACTGTGAACGCGGTCTCTGCCAACCCAGACATACGCAGCATTTACTGTGAACGCGGTCTCTGCCCAACGCAGACATACGCAGCATTTACTGTGAATGCGGTCTCTGCCAACCCAGACATATGCAGCATTTACTGTGAACGCGGTCTCTGCCAACGCATACGCAGCATTTCCTGTGAACGCGGTCTCTGCCAACCCAGACATACGCAGCATTTACTGTGAACGCGGTCTCTGCCAACACAGACATACGCAGCATTTACTGTGAACGCGGTCTCTGCCCAACCCAGACATACGCAGCATTTCCTGTGAACGCGGTCTCTGCCAACACAGACATACGCAGCATTTACTGTGAATGCGGTCTCTGCCAACGCAGCATTTCCTGTGAATGCGGTCTCTGCCCAACGCAGACATACGCAGCATTTCCTGTGAACGCGGTCTCTGCCCAACCCAGACATACGCAGCATTTCCTGTGAACGCGGTCTCTGCCAACACAGACATACGCAGCATTTACTGTGAATGCGGTCTCTGCCAACGCAGCATTTCCTGTGAATGCGGTCTCTGCCCAACGCAGACATACGCAGCATTTCCTGTGAACGCGGTCTCTGCCCAACCCAGACATACGCAGCATTTACTGTGAACGCGGTCTCTGCCAACGCAGCATTTCCTGTGAATGCGGTCTCTGCCCAACGCAGACATACGCAGCATTTACTGTGAACGCGGTCTCTGCCAACGCAGCATTTCCTGTGAATGCGGTCTCTGCCAACCCAGACATACGCAGCATTTACTGTGAACGCGGTCTCTGCCCAACGCAGACATCCGCAGCATTTACTGTGAACGCGGTCTCTGCCAACCCAGACATACGCAGCATTTACTGTGAACGCGGTCTCTGCCCAACGCAGACATCCGCAGCATTTACTGTGAACGCGGTCTCTGCCCAACGCAGACATACGCAGCATTTACTGTGAACGCGGTCTCTGCCAACGCAGCATTTCCTGTGAATGCGGTCTCTGCCCAACGCAGACATACGCAGCATTTACTGTGAACGCGGTCTCTGCCAACGCAGCATTTCCTGTGAATGCGGTCTCTGCCAACCCAGACATACGCAGCATTTCCTGTGAACGCGGTCTCTGCCAACCCAGACATACGCAGCATTTACTGTGAACGCGGTCTCTGCCAACCCAGACATACGCAGCATTTACTGTGAACGCGGTCTCTGCCCAACGCAGACATACGCAGCATTTACTGTGAATGCGGTCTCTGCCAACCCAGACATATGCAGCATTTACTGTGAACGCGGTCTCTGCCAACGCATACGCAGCATTTCCTGTGAACGCGGTCTCTGCCAACCCAGACATACGCAGCATTTACTGTGAACGCGGTCTCTGCCAACACAGACATACGCAGCATTTACTGTGAACGCGGTCTCTGCCAACGTAGACATACGCAGCATTTACTGTGAACGCGGTCTCTGCCAACCCAGACATACGCAGCATTTACTGTGAACGCGGTCTCTGCCCAACCCAGACATACGCAGCATTTACTGTGAACGCGGTCTCTGCCAACGCAGACATACGCAGCATTTACTGTGAACGCGGTCTCTGCCCAACGCAGACATCCGCAGCATTTACTGTGAACGCGGTCACTGCCCAACGCAGACATACGCAGCATTTCCTGTGAACGCGGTCTCTGCCAACCCAGACATACGCAGCATTTCCTGTGAATGCGGTCTCTGCCAACCCAGACATACGCAGCATTTACTGTGAACGTGGTCTCTGCCAACGCAGACATCCGCAGCATTTCCTGTGAACGCGGTCTCTGCCAACGCAGACATACGCAGCATTTCCTGTGAACGCGGTCTCTGCCCAACCCAGACATACGCAGCATTTACTATGAACGCGGTCTCTGCCAACCCAGACATACGCAGCATTTACTGTGAACGCGGTCTCTGCCAACGCAGACATACGCAGCATTTACTGTGAACGCGGTCTCTGCCAACGTAGACATACGCAGCATTTCCTGTGAACGCGGTCTCTGCCAACCCAGACATACGCAGCATTTACTGTGAACGCGGTCTCTGCCCAACGTAGACATCCGCAGCATTTACTGTGAACGCGGTCTCTGCCAACCCAGACATACGCAGCATTTACTGTGAACGCGGTCTCTGCCCAACCCAGACATACGCAGCATTTACTGTGAACGCGGTCTCTGCCAACCCAGACATACGCAGCATTTCCTGTGAACGCAGTCTCTGCCAACGCAGACATACGCAGCATTTCCTGTGAACGCGGTCTCTGCCAACCCAGACATACGCAGCATTTCCTGTGAACGCGGTCTCTGCCAACCCAGACATTCGCAGCATTTCCTGTGAACGCGGTCTCTGCCCAACACAGACATACGCAGCATTTCCTGTGAACGCGGTCTCTGCCCAACGCAGACATACGCAGCATTTCCTGTGAACGCGGTCTCTGCCAACCCAGGAACATCCGCAGCATTTCCTGTGAATGCGGTCTCTGCCCAACGCAGACATACGCAGCATTTACTGTGAACGCGGTCTCTGCCAACCCAGACATACGCAGCATTTACTGTGAACGCGGTCTTTGCCAACCCAGACATACGCAGCATTTCCTGTGAACGCGGTCTTTGCCAACCCAGACATACGCAGCATTTACTGTGAACGCGGTCTCTGCCAACCCAGACATACGCAGCATTTACTGTGAACGCGGTCTCTGCCAACCCAGACATACGCAGCATTTACTGTGAACGCGGTCTCTGCCAACCCAGACATACGCAGCATTTCCTGTGAACGCGGTCTCTGCCAACACAGACATACGCAGCATTTCCTGTGAACGCGGTCTCTGCCAACCCAGACATCCGCAGCATTTACTGTGAACGCGGTCTCTGCCAACCCAGACATACGCAGCATTTCCTGTGAACGCGGTCTCTGCCAACGCAGGAACATTGTCTTTAAATGTCAATTGGGGTTGAGGGCTGAACTTCCACGATACGGACTGAATAGAGCCCAAGGTCTCTGTTACCCCTGCTTTAGTGGGATACATTTACGGGTCCCAATCCTATTAGGAAGAAAACAATAAACAAGAAGACAATCAACAAGTAGCTAGCTAGCTGTTCTTCCAGGTTATCCTTTAGCTAGCTAGCTGTTCTTCCAGGCTCTCCTTTAGCTAGCTAGCTGTTCTTCCAGGCTCTCTTTTAGCTAGCTAGATGTTCTTCCAGACTCTCCTTTAGCTAGCTAGCTGTTCTTCCAGGCTCTCTTTTAGCTAGCTAGCTGTTCTTCCAGACTCTCCTTTAGCTAGCTAGCTGTTCTTCCAGGCTCTCCTTTAGCTAGCTAGCTGTTCTTCCAGGCTCTCTTTTAGCTAGCTAGCTGTTCTTCCAGACTCTCCTTTAGCTACCTAGCTGTTCTTCCAGGCTCTCCTTTAGCTAGCTAGCTGTTCTTCCAGGCTCTCTTTTAGCTAGCTAGCTGTTCTTCCAGACTCTCCTTTAGCTAGCTAGCTGTTCTTCCAGGCTCTCTTTTAGCTAGCTAGCTGTTCTTCCAGGCTCTCCTTTAGCTAGCTAGCTGTTATTCCAGGCTCTCCTTTAGCTAGCTAGCTGTTCTTCCAGGCTCTCCTTATGCTAGCTAGCTGTTCTTCCAGACTCTCATTTAGCAAGCTAGCTGTTCTTCCAGGCTCTCCTTTAGCTAGCTAGCTGTTCTTCCAGGCTCTCCTTTAGCTAGCTAGCTGTTCTTCCAGGCTCTCCTTTAGCTAGCTAGCTGTTCTTCCAGACTCTCCTTTAGCTAGCTAGCTGTTCTTCCAGGCTCTCTTTTAGCTAGCTAGCTGTTCTTCCAGACTCTCCTTTAGCTAGCTAGCTGTTCTTCCAGGCTCTCCTTTAGCTAGCTAGCTGTTCTTCCAGGCTCTCTTTAGCTAGCTAGCTGTTCTTCCAGACTCTCCTTTAGCTAGCTAGCTGTTCTTCCAGGCTCTCCTTTAGCTAGCTAGCTGTTCTTCCAGGCTCTCCTTTAGCTAGCTAGCTGTTCTTCCATGCTCTCTTTTAGCTAGCTAGCTGTTCTTCCAGACTCTCCTTTAGCTAGCTATCTGTTCTTCCAGGCTCTCTTTTAGCTAGCTAGCTGTTCTTCCAGGCTCTCCTTTAGCTAGCTAGCTGTTCTTCCAGACTCTCCTTTAGCTAGCTAGCTGTTCTTCCAGGCTCTCCTTTAGCTAGCTAGCTGTTCTTCCAGGCTCTCCTTTAGCTAGCTAGCTGTTCTTCCAGGCTCTCCTTTAGCTAGCTAGCTGTTCTTCCAGGCTCTCTTTTAGCTAGCTAGCTGTTCTTCCAGGCTCGCCTTTAGCTAGCTAGCTGTTCTTCCAGACTCTCCTTTAGCTAGCTAGCTGTTCTTCCAGGCTCTCCTTTAGCTAGCTAGCTGTTCTTCCAGGCTCTCCTTTATTAATTGCAATATGTTTGTTGTCTAATAATAAGCACCCAGGAGAAGAGAAGAGAAGAGTAACATTGGCCATGACTTCACACAACACTGGGGGGTGCATACGAAATAGCACCATACCAGAGCCAACAGCTGTATCTCTACTACCTCATTAAATAGTCTGCTGTATCTACACTACCTTATTAAATACTGTCCTATATTATTAATATACTGCGCCCCCTATATTTCCATGAGGAAATGGCAGCTATAGCAAGCAGCTCTCACTGTCTAAGACATGACAGTGTAACCACTGAACTGTACAGTCTAAGACAAGACAGTGTAAACTGTGTGGTCGGTAGTAGGTTGGTGATTGTTATTAGTGTTGCTTAGCAACTGGACATACTGTTTGCATTCGGAAAACATGCATCCATTTGAATGAAAGACACACTCTAGTAGTTTGAAACAAGTCATTACGTGTTACACGTGTCAAACTGTGTGGGTTTCAGGCCTATTGTAGGATTATTTTATGTATCATTATGGCACATGTAGGGAGATGCCAACGGTAAAATGTAATAAACATGGTTGATATTGTATAATTCAGAAACATGCTTAAATAAGAAATATAGACATTAAGTGTATGCTATGTTTTAAATGAATACATGTGTTATTTCACAGAGGCTCTTAAACAGTGTGCAGTACATTAGTGTTTTAAGAAGGGGCCCAAGTCATGTAGCCAATAAAATGATAGAATGAGAGGCTGCATATGGGAAAGGGCATTCATGACATTTTGGAGTGGATAATGTGTAACAGCTGGACGTTGAAAAAAGAGGGGTGGTGCAGAGTGCAGAACTAAAAAAAAAGTTGGGACTGTATGCATGTTTTTTTCTATATGTGTCTATATAAGAGACATCTTGGCCAGAGGGAGTCAGTTGCTCCATGGAGAAAAAAACTCAGGCTTTTTGTTATGCAATAAAAGGTCTAATTCTTGAATTCACAGGCTCCTGTGTCTTTAGAGATATTTTTTTGAGTTGATTATCTCTTAGTCAAATGTTTCTACAACATAATTGGCGAGCTTGTCCAGAAGTTTAAAAATAGGGATCAGAGACGGTGTACATCTGCGGTTGTGAAACGGCTTGGACGGACCATACAAACAAAAGCGGCCGCTTTTAAGAGGTAAGCCAAGTTCTTACTCATATAGTATAAACGTTTGTGTGGTTCGATCTGGGGCTCGGCAACATCTGCAGAAAAACCTAGTAGGTCTCTCTAAATATAAGAACCAGAAAATTAGACACTGGGAGCCTTTGAATTTAAAATACATGCTAAATTATAAAAAAGCCTCGAGGGTTGCAATAAGTAGAAAATAGTATAAATAGGTTTGCCTGGGTTGGGGTGGGTCAGTCATTGTGGTTGAGTGGGGTGGGTTATCTGTCTCAGTTGAGTTGATCATTTGGTCGGTATGAATGCATCTGTTTGACTAAACCGACGGTTTGACGCGTCCTATACTTGTCAATGACACTCGGTTGTTCGTCTGAACCGTTTTCTTTTCAAAACATCTGATTCAATTGTTCATCCTGCTACAAATTCTGTTTAATCCATTGAGATTTGATAGATTGTGGTCAGGTTGGATGATTAATCTGTCTCATTCGGGTTGCTGAGTTGGACAGTCTGATTGATCTGTTTGATTCGACTGCTCAACTCGTGCGTTCAATCGTCGGGGTCACTCGGTTGCTCATCTGATGCGTCTGTTCGATTCGGTCGATTCATTTGATTCATTTTGCTGATCGCTCTGTCTGGGGCATTTCGACACGGGTGGTTGTACGGCTGGTTGAGCGATCAGACAATAACAGATTAAGTCCTGCAGATACCGCTTTAGACGTTAATCGTCTTGAGGACTGCATAGGTAGGCAGAAATCCTGGGTAATGCCGCTTCTTTTTCTGTGTTGAGGAAGTGTAACAGAAAAATTAGGGCAGAATTGACAGGTCGCTTAGAAAAGCGTAGTAGTGAAGTCCAGGTATGTAATACTTAGGGGGCTATAAATAGAAATCTTGTGGATACCGCTTTGGGGCTATGATTAGCATTCCATTGGCCTGAACAGACAAGATTACTTACGGATACCGCTCTGATGATAAATTCTTTGTTAGAGGTCTGTACGGGTAAGTAGTGAATCATCCTGTGTTGTGATGATGTCAATATTATGTAGGGTCTATCAGGAAAAAAAGTTAGGTCATCCTGAGTAGGTGAACAGGTTAAATAGTCACAGGGGCTTAAACTTTTTGATAAAGTGTTAACCAAGACTAGGTCTGCTCATCTTATGTGAGTGAGTGGTTTACTTTGGTGGCTGTGAGTCATTCAACTGTCTGATTCATTTTGGCACAGGTGGCTGCTCATCTATATGAATGAGAATAATAAGAAAATCCTGCAGATAACAGCTCATTTTCTGTGTTGAGGAGAGAAGCTGTGTTTGAGCGAGTGTGAAAATCTCTGTGTTGGGTGGAGAAAGGTTTGCGCACCTTTCCTGGACCGCTACTTGAGTGTGGCCTGGTAGGAAGGACGCACCCGGTCTCACACCGAGAGTGAAAGAGTGAAAGAGTGAGAGTGAAAGCGAGTGTGAAAATCTCTGTGTTGGGTGGAGAAAGGTTTGCGCACCTTTCCTGGACCGCTACTTGAGTGTGGCCTGGTAGGAAGGACGCACCCGGTCTCACACCGAGAGTGAAAGAGTGAAAGAGTGAGAGTGAAAGCGAGTGTGAAAATCTCTGTGTTGGGTGGAGAAAGGTTTGCGCACCTTTCCTGGACCACTACTTGAGTGTGGCCTGGTAGGAAGGACGCACCCGGTCTCACACCGAGAGTGAAAGAGTGAAAGAGTGAGAGTGAAAGCGAGTGTGAAAATCTCTGTGTTGGGTGGAGAAAGGTTTGCGCACCTTTCCTGGACCGCTACTTGAGTGTGGCCTGGTAGGAAGGACGCACCCGGTCTCACACCGAGAGTGAAAGAGTGAAAGAGTGAGAGTGAAAGCGAGTGTGAAAATCTCTGTGTTGGGTGGAGAAAGGTTTGCGCACCTTTCCTGGACCGCTACTTGAGTGTGGCCTGGTAGGAAGGACGCACCCGGTCTCACACCGAGAGTGAAAGAGTGAAAGAGTGAGAGTGAAAGCGAGTGTGAAAATCTCTGTGTTGGGTGGAGAAAGGTTTGCGCACCTTTCCTGGACCGCTACTTGAGTGTGGCCTGGTAGGAAGGACGCACCCGGTCTCACACCGAGAGTGAAAGAGTGAAAGAGTGAGAGTGAAAGCGAGTGTGAAAATCTCTGTACTAGGAAGGGAAAGATTTATGAGGTGTCCACACAAAGGAAAAGTGGACATCAGGTTAGGTCATTTTATTATTGCATAAAGAATATAGCTGAGTGATTTAAAGCTAAGGAAAAAACACTAGGAAGAGAAAGATTTATGAGGTGTCCACACAAAAGTGGACATCAGGAAATATTATTATGATATAAGGAGACTGTCAAATGCCCATGAATAATAAATAAGTTCTAACCAAACAATAATCAAAGAAGCACAAATAGTCTAACAATAAAAACAATACTAATATAAGAATAAATAAATAGGAGGAATACTAAAATAGATTAAAAAGGAAGTTAAAAAATATAGGCCATAAATATGAATAGAACGGCGGTAGAGATACTGAGTGCCAGGTATCCCTTGGGCAAGGAAGAAATAGCGAAAACATCTGAAAAATGGGAGAAACGCACCAGGAAAATGGGCACTAAGTGGCCAGAAGGAGGAACATTTGATGTCTCGGTGTGTGAGGAAATGGAAACACTGATAAAGAACCATAAAACAAAAGACACAGGAAAGAAGAGAAGCGTCAAAAAAGAAAGAGAAAAAGAAGTACTCAACATGTTCAAACTGGAAGGAGAAGGATTGCTAAGGAACATGCGAGAAGCCAGAAACATGTTGAAAAAAGATGATGAGAAAACAAACAAAAAGAAAGCAGATTGGTCTCTGGGACCCCCACCATATGTTGGTGGACAATATCCCCAGGTGTCCGGAGTAGTATCGATAAAAGGAGAAATAGAAATGGAAGAAGAAAGACCTTTGTTTGCATCCTCCCAAAGGATGGAAAAAGACTCAAAGGAAACAGAAGGAATCAAGCGAAGGGCAGAAATCAAGCCAAATAGATTGGACTGCTATGGAGAACTGAGGGAAGCATTGGGAAGAATGAAAATGACGAAGAGAGATGATGGAGAACTCTCAGATGAAGAAATGGCAGAAATTGAAGCAACAAACGAACAAATAGAGAGAGAAATGGACAGGATGAGACGATTGTTGAGAGAAAAAGAAAAAAAAAAAAGGGAGCAAAGTGAGGTAAGACAGCATACAGGCAGAGAGCTAGAGGAGGAGGGAGCAGCAGCTGACATGTGGGGAGATTGCAATCAAGGCGTAAGAGAAGAAAGATTGCGCAATAGGAGAACATTGAGAAGGCCTGAAAAATATAAGGGACAATATCCAATTCTGATAAAAGGTAGCCAGGCTCACTATGCTCCGTGGGGATCACAGGACCTGGAAGGATTGGTTGCCCGTCTGCCAGATTTGCATAATGGGGCGGGAAAATGGATTAGGATTTTTGAGGAACAGACCATGGGGAAACTGCTGGCTGTGGGGGATCTGAAGGCACTGTTGGCGAGGGTGGTTGGAAAGGCAAAGATGGAGGATATACTGGGGAACAGTGACCTGAGTAGAGAAGTGAGTGACCCACAAGGAGATGGGATGGACTTTGATTCACACCGCCCCGAAGTCTGGCAAGCACTAAGACTGGAATACCCGGCGAGAATTGACCCCAAGTCACTGAAAGGGGGGACACTGGGAGAAACTGAGAATCCAGCTGCCTATCTACATGAACAGATGAAACGATGGAGACTGGAAACGGAACGAGATCCAGAAGGGGACCCATTGATGACAACTCTATTCCGAAACTCCATAATAGAGGCAATGCCCCAATCTGTAAGAAGCAGGCTGGAGGATGTGGTGGGACTAACCTCAAAGACACACAAAGAATTCTGTGACCATGTGATACATGCAGTAGAAAAACACAGAAAGGATGAACAGAGACTTATGGAGCAGGGGAGAGACATTCAGAGGAAACTGACTCAACTCCAATTGGAAGAACTGACAAACAGAGGGAAGAAGAAAATCCAGGCCCCAGTAGCAGCACCTGCGAATGAAACAGGAATGATGGCTGCAGTTACTCCAGGAGGGCCATATCTGCCTCCCGCGCCACAGGCCCAAGTACAACCCACAGTACCAGTAGTGAATGTGTATGCACAACAACCCCGGCAATGGAATAATAACAATAAACAACAAAAATTTCAGCAAAATAATCAAAAAGGAGGAAATCAGGGCCCACAAGGGCAACCTGGAATTTGCTGGGGATGCCAGCAGCAAGGGCATATCAGACGAAACTGCCCCACAAAACCCTGGCAACAACAGGGGAACAAAAACCAAAATAATTGGAAGCAACCTGACGGCTGGCAACAAAATCAGCAACAAATCCAAGGTCCTGTGAATCCATGGGCTGGGCCTAATCAGGGGTACTAGGGGTGCCCAGAGAATCCTACCGGGGAGGGTCAGTTTACAGTACTAACTACACAAGCTGATCAAGAACCTATGCTGCAGGTTCAAATAGAGAACAGAGGCACACCAATGATGGTCGATACTGGAGCCACTTACACTTGTGTAAGTCCAAATTATGCCTCTCACCTCCCCATGTCTGGCAAATATGCCAAAACTATAGGATTCTCGGGACAAACGCAGTTAATTCCAATGACAGCTCCAGTTCGCCTGACAGCGGATGACAAATCCGCAACCCTCCCTATACTTGTATCAGAACACACCCCTGTCAATCTATTGGGAAGAGATGCCCTATGCAAAATGGGTATACAAATTCGATGTTCCTCTGAAGGAGTAATTATAGAAAGGGCAGGGTTGAACTTACAAATGGTAATGAAACAGGATACAGCCAATGTCTATTGGTTAGGGGATATTGAGACAGAAGTAGATAGAGTAGTTAAGAAATGGGGTAGGTTTATTCAGGCTCAGATACCAGAAGCGGAAAGAGGAAAGTCAGAATTTCACTGCACCATGCAATATGATCCCTATCGTGATGATCTTTTAGAGCAACTGTGGTTGTTAAATACAAATGGGAAATCAGTACCTATAATGTCTCAGTACATAATTATAGGAAATCAAGGAGCAGCAATGGAGGTGACGGACATGGATGGCTCAGACTTTGTGGCAAAATGGTATAATGTTTCTAAAGCTGTCCCACACATTACCTTGCTGGTGAACAAGGGAATGGAGGCTAAGGATTTGGGCACCATGATGATGCGAGCAAAAACAATTCAATGGAACAAAACAGAAAATCCACTGATTTATCACTCGGAAGATAAAGCCTTAATCAAGATACACCATACTACAATAATGACTGGGGACCCCAGGGCAGTGGAAGTTACATCCCAACAGCTAACACAGCTAGGGGTGGTGACAGAATTGGAGGACAAGCTAAAACAGGAAATGGAGAAAAACATACCTCAGGAGGTATGGTCACAACATGATACAGATGTTGGATTGGTAAAATCGGCAAGTCCTGTGTTTGTCAAAACAAAGCCACATGTTAAGCCCACTTGGAGGGCTCAATACCATATCAAACCTGAAGCAGAAGAGGGCATCAGTGGCACAATTGAAGGACTGATAAAAGCAGGAGTACTAATAGAAACACAAAGTTGTTGTAATACACCCTTGTTGCCGGTCCTTAAAGCAGATGGGAAAACGTGGAGGCTGGTACATGATTTAAGGGCCATAAATGAAATAGTACAAGATTGGCCTGCTGATGTTCCAAACCCTCATACGCTACTCACCAATGTTCCCCCAGAAGCAAAGTACTTTACAGTGATTGACTTATGTGGAGCATTTTTTAGTGTGCCCCTGGCGGAAGAATGCAGACACTTGTTTGCATTTACCTACAAAGGTAGACAATTTACGTATACTCGAACTCCACAGGGATTTAAGCATTCTCCTCATTTGTTCAATCGGGTGTTAAGAGTAGATCTAGAAGATCTAATACTTGAAGGAACATTGATCCAGTACGTGGATGACCTGTTGATCTGCGCTACCTCCTTAGAACAATGCCATGCTGATTCTATAAAGGTTTTAAAGCGACTGGCAGAAGGAGGACACAAGGTGTCAAAAAAGAAACTTCAGTATTGCCAATCCCAAGTTGAATATCTAGGAAGAACAATTGCACATGGAACAAAGGCAATAGCACCAGGACAATTGGAAGGAATCAGCAAGGCACCACTACCTCAAACAGTTGCTCAGATGATGACGTTCTTAGGGATGACTGGATTCAGCTCAGACTGGATAGAGGAGTATGCAGTTAAAACTGCTCCTCTACGAGAAATCATGAAAGAAGCAGGACAACTAGACCTTAGAGCAAGCCTGGAATGGAACATTGACGCATTGACTGCGTTCGAAACAATAAAGAAGGAAATACAGTCAGCTCCGGCTCTAGCAGCCCCAGATTACACAAAACCATTCTTGTTGTATGTGGCAAATAGATGTGATAGGTATGCAACAGCGGTACTTATGCAAGAGACATGCAGTGGAAGACGAAAACAACCTATTGCGTATTATAGTTCTAAACTAGATTCTGTTGCCCAGGGATATCCACCCTGTTATCAAGGTCTAGCTGCATTACAATATGCATATGACAAAGCGTCCACAATTACTATGGGATACCCGGTAATAATATATACACACCATAAAATAGTGGAACTAATAGAACAAGGGAAGTTTGTCCTTACCAATGCTAGAACTTTGGAATACTTGACTCTATTGACCTATCCAGATGTTTCCATTAAACGATGCAGTACAGTAAACCCAGCTGAAAGAATCCCCTTAGAGTTTGAGGGGCAAGCACATGACTGTGTGGCAGATTCATTGACATTTACTCGACTAAGGCCAGACTTAGAGTCAACCCCGTTGTCCAGCCTAGGGGAAGAGTGCATAGAAGAGTATTTTGTTGATGGATCCTGTTATAAAGATCATGTGGGTAATCACGCAGGCTATGCAGTAGTGCAAAAACAAGGAGAAAGTTTCAAAGAGGTGATAGCAGAGTGCTGTCCACAGCCATGCTCAGCCCAGTTGGCTGAACTAAAAGCACTCACTGCAGCTTGCATCCTAGGGAAACGAAAAACTGTTAATATCTATACTGATTCAGCATATGCACATGGGGTGTGTCATCTATTTGGGGCAGTCTGGAAGCAGCGAGGGTTCAAGAAAAGCGATGGTACACCCATACAACACCACGAGCAGATTGTGGAATTAATGATGGCGTTAATGTATCCCACTAAATTGGCGATAGTGAAATGTCAGGCGCATAGAAAAGGAAAAGGATTTATAACTAAAGGAAACAATGCAGCTGATGAAGCTGCAAGAAAGGCATCTAGATGCACCGTCCCAGTGTTAACAGCACCAATGGTCATTATTGAATCCATGCCACAGCCAGACGATATAATAAGGATGCAGGAAAGAGCAGGACCTTATGAACAGACTATGTGGCACAAAAGAGGGGCCACCAAAGATGTGAAGGGATTATGGAGGTCACATGAAGGTACCATAGTAGCACCTATTGTGTTGCTCAACTTACTGATAACTGATGCGCATGGTTTTGACCATTGCGCAAGGGGGGAAATAGTAAGGAAAATAAAAAAACAAGGATACTGGTCTCCATACCTACAGGCAACAATAGATGAGGCATTAGCAAGATGTGAGGTGTGTGCACAAAACAATGTAAGGAAAGGGATAACAACACCTATAGGGCACATACCGGTTCCTGAAGGGCCATTTCGACATTTAGTCATGGACTATGTAGATATGATAAAAAAGGTGAATGGCAAAAGGTACATGCTAGTGATCATAGATAGATTCAGTAGATGGGTAGAAGCGGTACCCTCAGCAGATCTAGGATCAGGAACAGTAATCAAATTTCTAACCAGAGAAGTAATACCCAGATTCGGAATACCAACGGAAATCAGTTCGGACAATGGATCAGCGTTTATTCAGAAAACAGTGAAGCAAGTATTACAGCAGCTAAGGATTAAGCAAAGATTAGGGTGTGTGTATCATCCGCAATCTCAGGGGATGGTTGAGAGAATTAATGGCACCCTCAAGGCTAAACTGAATAAAATCTGTGCTAGTGCAAAACTCAATTGGGTGGATGCACTACCACTAGCATTGATGAGTTATCGCATGCAAACTAACAGAAATACGCATCTAACCCCGCATGAAATGCTTACGGGTCGACCCATGCCAGTGCCAGGTCTAAGAGGGCCCTACAAAGGACCCTCATTGGAGCAATTAGAGATGGAACTTAAAGCATATGTAAGACAACTAACTGCTATACATAAAGTGATCTATCTCCAGGAAAAAGGGCGAGAACCGGAGCCTGGACCAGAGGAGCCAGGACCGGTGATTCCAGGAGATCAAGTCTACATCCGAGTGTTTCGTAGGAAGTGGAACGAGCCCAGGAGAGAAGGACCATATACGGTGATCCGAGCGACGCCCACAGCAGTACAGGTGGAAGGAAGTACGACGTGGTACCATCTAAACCACTGCACCAGGGTCCCAAGGAGAACCAGTCTGCCATCGGCGAGCCATGGGGAAGAGGAGGATGTCGAGGCACCAGATGGAGTCCAAGAAGAAGAAGCATGCACGAGTCCAAGTGCCAACGTTGAAGGACAACAGGCACTTCCACCTGAAAATCCGGAGAGTCGGGAGGTGGGGCCTGATGATTTGGGGAATACTTCTGATGGGATGCCTGCCATGGCAGATCCCCCAAACACAAGCAGACACACAGGGAGTGGAGGGACAACAGGAGAAGGAGGAAGAAGTGATCTTTCTACCATTGAGGGAAGAGACTCCTCTGCTGTTAAGGAAAGAGACTTTCCCACAATTGACTTCTCTGCCCTCACATGAACTCCGACAATTTAAGAACTGTGGAATTGCTCTAACGGTAATAGCAGTTAACCTAGGAGAGATGGTGGTGGGTCTGCCTACTACTATACAATATTCTAGAGATAGTCTTACTGAGCCAGGAAGAATTGCTGTTGTAAACAAAGAACAAGTGTCGTATACAGGATGGCCTAGATTGGGGAAGTGTCAGATTGAGGGATATGTAATGTTTAGAATAAAATGTAAAAAAAATAATTGTGTAGAAGTTGAGCCAAAAGCAAATAGACATGGAAAAATAATGGATATAAAACAAGCTAGACATCTCATGATTCCATCAGTACTTAAGAAATTGGCCCCTAAAGTTAGATTGAAGAATAGAATAAAAAAACATGTACCATTGGGGATAGCTCGAACTAGTATTTCTATTCCAGCGCAAGTACTGACAGTTGAAGAAACTCAAAGATCCTTTTCAATACGTAGGATAAAACCTCTGCCGGAGAAATCACTTTGTGGGTGGGCTAAACATCATACAAGAGGAGAAGCAATCTGGGATGAATATGGCTGCCAAATAGAAGTTAACAAAGGAGACATTAGTTGGGAAATTACCTTTAAGGAATTGACTCAAGATAATAATGCAAAGTACATATTGGAAATAGATAGTGTTAAAGGGTTAGAAGGAAATAGTATAACAACAATGGACATTGATCCTATTTCCAAACACCAATCTAGACAGGAGGAAGAACCTGAAATAGTTAAGGTAACTATGACCACTACCCAAGGACCACTAAGTACTATAGCAATTGAACTAACAAAGACAGGATTAGAAAAAATAGAAACAAATGGATTTTTTCAAAATGTATGGGATTCTTTAACAAACTGGGGAAGTCAGGAAAATAGACAATCTACCTCAGCCCCAACAGTAATACCGAAAGTAATAATAGCATCTCAAAAAATAGAAAGGCTATGGGAGGGAGCAATGCAGAATGATTGGTACAAATGGGCACAATATTCAGCTAAAATAATTAATAGAAAAACTGATTGTTTAGTATGTGCTCCTTCTCCATTAAAAGAATTGATAGTAATACCAAGTCCACACAGTTACAAGGACTGTGCTAACTTCCAACGAAGCTACTGTCATCTTAAAAGAGGAGAAAGGCCCTACTGTCCTGCAGAATGTTTATCATTTTTGGGAAATCCCTATCATTACAGATTCTATAATCAAACAGGATGGGGAGAGTGGTGTAAAAAATTAGATATCAGAATAGAGCCCAGAAAAATGGAAGCACCGGAAAAATACCGTATAGACTATAATCTAAATTATGAATGCTACAATAAAACAGATGGGGAGCACGATTTGGGAAAATTTAGGGGAAAGTGTGAGACCACATGGCACCTAAATAATGATACGTCCTGGAATGCAGATACCCCTCACAGAGCAATTTATCAGGCAGCAGGATCAAGTACTGGGGTAATAGCTACAAATGGAGGGCCGGGTGACTCTGGGGAATGTGAGAAGCAGACACTGGCAATGCCATTGATTTCTCCTTATGAGGATCAATCGGTGGCAGTGGCAGATTTCTTTTGGGTATGTGGAAGACAAAGTATTAGAGCTACTTTGCTTAAAGGATGGAAGGGAGTATGTGCTAGAGTACAAATGCTTCAGGAGGTGGTTATATCAGAGTGGAAGGTAGACCAAACAACAAATAGGGATGCACAGAATAATAATAAAAGGGTAAAAAGATCATATGAACATGACCCCAGTGTATATTTGGATGCAATAGGTCAACCCAGAGGAATTCCAAATGAATACAAGGCAAGAGATGAAATTAAAGCAGGATTTGAATCAATATTTGTCTGGATTACAACCAACAAAAACCTAGAATGGATCAATTATATTTATTATAATCAACAAAGGTTTATTAATTACACAGACTCTGCATTATCAGCTTTAGGAGAGCAAGTACAGGCTACCAGTAGAATGGCATGGCAGAATAGGCAGGCTCTAAACTGGCTATTAGCGGAGAAAGGTGGAGTTTGTGTTATGTTTGGAGATGAATGTTGTACTTTTATTCCCAATAATACTGCCCCGGATGGTTCTTTCACGGAAGCAATGACTAAACTCAAGGGACTACGAAAAGAGGTTAAGGATAATGCTGGGTATGATGTTCATGTTTGGGACTGGATGGAATTAACTTTGGGAAAATGGGGTTCAATGTTTACAAAAATGGCAATAATGATAGGAATATCACTTGTAGTAATGGGAGTAGTGTTTTGTTGTATACTACCTTTGTTAAAATCACTTTTGATTCAAACCACAGTAAAACAAATGACTGTACAGACAAATGTTACTATTTCAGCCAAAGAAATACACCCAGTTCAGGGAGCTCCAGGACAGTATGTTAATAAATATGGGAAATCTTGTAATGTTAAAGGAGGACCAATGGACTGTCCATTTGGGAATCCTGAATGTCTGTATGGTGTTGTTCCTGGGGGTGGATGGGCCTGTCATGGTTACAAAGGCCAACAGGAAAATGTGGAGGTTAATTTAGAGGAAAACCTTCCAGACTTGTATCCAATACCTGACTGGGCTATGGGTCCTCATCAGGATGGGTCAAGTGAGGAGGAAGATATATTGGTTTAAATATATGCGTGTGAAGTGAAACCAAATATGGCAAGGCTAAGAATAAGTAAATGCATATGCTTACATATATTTTGCAATTAATCTTTGTATTATTTGGGACAATATTGGAATGTCCCATAGGGGGGATATGTAGGATTATTTTATGTATCATTATGGCACATGTAGGGAGATGCCAACGGTAAAATGTAATAAACATGGTTGATATTGTATAATTCAGAAACATGCTTAAATAAGAAATATAGACATTAAGTGTATGCTATGTTTTAAATGAATACATGTGTTATTTCACAGAGGCTCTTAAACAGTGTGCAGTACATTAGTGTTTTAAGAAGGGGCCCAAGTCATGTAGCCAATAAAATGATAGAATGAGAGGCTGCATATGGGAAAGGGCATTCATGACATTTTGGAGTGGATAATGTGTAACAGCTGGACGTTGAAAAAAGAGGGGTGGTGCAGAGTGCAGAACTAAAAAAAAAGTTGGGACTGTATGCATGTTTTTTTCTATATGTGTCTATATAAGAGACATCTTGGCCAGAGGGAGTCAGTTGCTCCATGGAGAAAAAAACTCAGGCTTTTTGTTATGCAATAAAAGGTCTAATTCTTGAATTCACAGGCTCCTGTGTCTTTAGAGATATTTTTTTGAGTTGATTATCTCTTAGTCAAATGTTTCTACAACACTATCTGGTAATCACACGGAGTAGATGTCATCTGAAATAGTCAGGCTATTTGTTGATGAGCCATTCAGTTGACATGGATACATGTACAGTAGCACACCGCTAGCAGTCTGCTGACCATATCCATACTAGTTACAGTAGATAAATCCATTCACATGACTAGCAGTCTGCTGACCATATCCATACTAGTTACAGTAGATAAATCCATTCACATGGCTAGCAGTCTGCTGACCATATCCATACTAGTTACAGTAGATAAATCCATTCACATGACTAGCAGTCTGCTGACCATATCCATACTAGTTACAGTAGATAAATCCATTCACATGACTAGCAGTCTGCTGACCATATCCATACTAGTTACAGTAGATAAATCCATTCACACGGCTAGCAGTCTGCTGACCATATCCATACTAGTTACAGTAGATAAATCCATTCACATGACTAGCAGTCTGCTGACCATATCCATACTAGTTACAGTAGATAAATCCATTCACACCGCTAGCAGACTGCTGACCATATCCATACTAGTTACAGTAGATAAATCCATTCACATGACTAGCAGTCTGCTGACCATATCCATACTAGTTACAGTAGATAAATCCATTCACATGACTAGCAGTCTGCTGACCATATCCATACTAGTTACAGTAGATAAATCCATTCACATGACTAGCAGTCTGCTGACCATATCCATACTAGTTACAGTAGATAAATCCATTCACACGGCTAGCAGTCTGCTGACCATATCCATACTAGTTACAGTAGATAAATCCATTCACATGACTAGCAGTCTGCTGACCATATCCATACTAGTTACAGTAGATAAATCCATTCACATGACTAGCAGTCTGCTGACCATATCCATACTAGTTACAGTAGATAAATCCATTCACACGGCTAGCAGTCTGCTGACCATATCCATACTAGTTACAGTAGATAAATCCATTCACACGGCTAGCAGTCTGCTGACCATATCCATACTAGTTACAGTAGATAAATCCATTCACATGACTAGCAGTCTGCTGACCATATCCATACTAGTTACAGTAGATAAATCCATTCACATGACTAGCAGTCTGCTGACCATATCCATACTAGTTACAGTAGATAAATCCATTCACATGACTAGCAGTCTGCTGACCATATCCATACTAGTTACAGTAGATAAATCCATTCACACCGCTAGCAGTCTGCTGACCATATCCATACTAGTTACAGTAGATAAATCCATTCACATGACTAGCAGTCTGCTGACCATATCCATACTAGTTACAGTAGATAAATCCATTCACATGACTAGCAGTCTGCTGACCATATCCATACTAGTTACAGTAGATAAATCCATTCACACCGCTAGCAGTCTGCTGACCATATCCATACTAGTTACAGTAGATAAATCCATTCACATGGCTAGCAGTCTGCTGACCATATCCATACTAGTTACAGTAGATAAATCCATTCACACGACTAGCAGTCTGCTGACCATATCCATACTAGTTACAGTAGATAAATCCATTCACATGGCTAGCAGTCTGCTGACCATATCCATACTAGTTACAGTAGATAAATCCATTCACACGGCTAGCAGTCTGCTGACCATATCCATACTAGTTACAGTAGATAAATCCATTCACACGGCTAGCAGTCTGCTGACCATATCCATACTAGTTACAGTAGATAAATCCATTCACATGGCTAGCAGTCTGCTGACCATATCCATACTAGTTACAGTAGATAAATCCATTCACATGACTAGCAGTCTGCTGACCATATCCATACTAGTTACAGTAGATAAATCCATTCACACGACTAGCAGTCTGCTGACCATATCCATACTAGTTACAGTAGATAAATCCATTCACACGGCTAGCAGTCTGCTGACCATATCCATACTAGTTACAGTAGATAAATCCATTCACATGACTAGCAGTCTGCTGACCATATCCATACTAGTTACAGTAGATAAATCCATTCACACCGCTAGCAGTCTGCTGACCATATCCATACTAGTTACAGTAGATAAATCCATTCACACCGCTAGCAGTCTGCTGACCATATCCATACTAGTTACAGTAGATAAATCCATTCACACGGCTAGCAGTCTGCTGACCATATCCCTACTAGTTACAGTAGATAAATCCATTCACATGACTAGCAGTCTGCTGACCATATCCATACTAGTTACAGTAGATAAATCCATTCACACGACTAGCAGTCTGCTGACCATATCCATACTAGTTACAGTAGATAAATCCATTCACACCGCTAGCAGTCTGCTGACCATATCCATACTAGTTACAGTAGATAAATCCATTCACATGACTAGCAGTCTGCTGACCATATCCATACTAGTTACAGTAGATAAATCCATTCACATGACTAGCAGTCTGCTGACCATATCCATACTAGTTACAGTAGATAAATCCATTCACATGACTAGCAGTCTGCTGACCATATCCATACTAGTTACAGTAGATAAATCCATTCACATGGCTAGCAGTCTGCTGACCATATCCGTACTAGTTACAGTAGATAAATCCATTCACATGGCTAGCAGTCTGCTGACCATATCCATACTAGTTACAGTAGATAAATCCATTCACATGACTAGCAGTCTGCTGACCATATCCATACTAGTTACAGTAGATAAATCCATTCACACCGCTAGCAGTCTGCTGACCATATCCATACTAGTTACAGTAGATAAATCCATTCACACCGCTAGCAGTCTGCTGACCATATCCATACTAGTTACAGTAGATAAATCCATTCACACGGCTAGCAGTCTGCTGACCATATCCATACTAGTTACAGTAGATAAATCCATTCACACGACTAGCAGTCTGCTGACCATATCCATACTAGTTACAGTAGATAAATCCATTCACACGGCTAGCAGTCTGCTGACCATATCCATACTAGTTACAGTAGATAAATCCATTCACATGACTAGCAGTCTGCTGACCATATCCATACTAGTTACAGTAGATAAATCCATTCACACGGCTAGCAGTCTGCTGACCATATCCATACTAGTTACAGTAGATAAATCCATTCACACGGCTAGCAGTCTGCTGACCATATCCATACTAGTTACAGTAGATAAATCCATTCACACGGCTAGCAGTCTGCTGACCATATCAGTACTAGTTACAGTAGATAAATCCATTCACACGGCTAGCAGTCTGCTGACCATATCCATACTAGTTAGTTACAGTAGATAAATCCATTCACATGGCTAGCAGTCTGCTGACCATATCCATACTAGTTACAGTAGATAAATCCATTCACACGGCTAGCAGTCTGCTGACCATATCCATACTAGTTACAGTAGATAAATCCATTCACATGACGAGCAGTCTGCTGACCATATCCATACTAGTTACAGTAGATAAATCCATTCACATGGCTAGCAGTCTGCTGACCATATCCATACTAGTTACAGTAGATAAATCCATTCACACGGCTAGCAGTCTGCTGACCATATCCATACTAGTTACAGTAGATAAATCCATTCACATGACTAGCAGTCTGCTGACCATATCCATACTAGTTACAGTAGATAAATCCATTCACACGGCTAGCAGTCTGCTGACCATATCCATACTAGTTACAGTAGATAAATCCATTCACATGGCTAGCAGTCTGCTGACCATATCCATACTAGTTACAGTAGATAAATCCATTCACACGGCTAGCAGTCTGCTGACCATATCCATACTAGTTACAGTAGATAAATCCATTCACATGACTAGCAGTCTGCTGACCATATCCATACTAGTTACAGTAGATAAATCCATTCACATGGCTAGCAGTCTGCTGACCATATCCATACTAGTTACAGTAGATAAATCCATTCACATGACTAGCAGTCTGCTGACCATATCCATACTAGTTACAGTAGATAAATCCATTCACACCGCTAGCAGTCTGCTGACCATATCCATACTAGTTACAGTAGATAAATCCATTCACACCGCTAGCAGTCTGCTGACCATATCCATACTAGTTACAGTAGATAAATCCATTCACACCGCTAGCAGTCTGCTGACCATATCCATACTAGTTACAGTAGATAAATCCATTCACACGGCTAGCAGTCTGCTGACCATATCCATACTAGTTACAGTAGATAAATCCATTCACATGACTAGCAGTCTGCTGACCATATCCATACTAGTTACAGTAGATAAATCCATTCACACGGCTAACAGTCTGCTGACCATATCCATACTAGTTACAGTAGATAAATCCATTCACACGGCTAGCAGTCTGCTGACCATATCCGTACTAGTTACAGTAGATAAATCCATTCACATGACTAGCAGTCTGCTGACCATATCCATACTAGTTACAGTAGATAAATCCATTCACACGGCTAGCAGTCTGCTGACCATATCCGTACTAGTTACAGTAGATAAATCCATTCACATGACTAGCAGTCTGCTGACCATATCCATACTAGTTACAGTAGATAAATCCATTCACACCGCTAGCAGTCTGCTGACCATATCCATACTAGTTACAGTAGATAAATCCATTCACACGGCTAGCAGTCTGCTGACCATATCCATACTAGTTACAGTAGATAAATCCATTCACACGACTAGCAGTCTGCTGACCATATCCATACTAGTTACAGTAGATAAATCCATTCACATGACTAGCAGTCTGCTGACCATATCCATACTAGTTACAGTAGATAAATCCATTCACATGGCTAGCAGTCTGCTGACCATATCCATACTAGTTACAGTAGATAAATCCATTCACACCGCTAGCAGTCTGCTGACCATATCCATACTAGTTACAGTAGATAAATCCATTCACATGACTAGCAGTCTGCTGACCATATCCATACTAGTTACAGTAGATAAATCCATTCACACGGCTAGCAGTCTGCTGACCATATCCATACTAGTTACAGTAGATAAATCCATTCACATGGCTAGCAGTCTGCTGACCATATCCATACTAGTTACAGTAGATAAATCCATTCACACGGTTAGCAGTCTGCTGACCATATCCATACTAGTTACAGTAGATAAATCCATTCACATGGCTAGCAGTCTGCTGACCATATCCATACTAGTTACAGTAGATAAATCCATTCACATGACTAGCAGTCTGCTGACCATATCCATACTAGTTACAGTAGATAAATCCATTCACACGACTAGCAGTCTGCTGACCATATCCATACTAGTTACAGTAGATAAATCCATTCACATGACTAGCAGTCTGCTGACCATATCCCTACTAGTTACAGTAGATAAATCCATTCACATGACTAGCAGTCTGCTGACCATATCCATACTAGTTACAGTAGATAAATCCATTCACATGACTAGCAGTCTGCTGACCATATCCATACTAGTTACAGTAGATAAATCCATTCACATGACTAGCAGTCTGCTGACCATATCCATACTAGTTACAGTAGATAAATCCATTCACACCGCTAGCAGTCTGCTGACCATATCCATACTAGTTACAGTAGATAAATCCATTCACATGACTAGCAGTCTGCTGACCATATCCATACTAGTTACAGTAGATAAATCCATTCACATGACTAGCAGTCTGCTGACCATATCCATACTAGTTACAGTAGATAAATCCATTCACACCGCTAGCAGTCTGCTGACCATATCCATACTAGTTACAGTAGATAAATCCATTCACATGGCTAGCAGTCTGCTGACCATATCCATACTAGTTACAGTAGATAAATCCATTCACACGACTAGCAGTCTGCTGACCATATCCATACTAGTTACAGTAGATAAATCCATTCACATGGCTAGCAGTCTGCTGACCATATCCATACTAGTTACAGTAGATAAATCCATTCACACGGCTAGCAGTCTGCTGACCATATCCATACTAGTTACAGTAGATAAATCCATTCACACGGCTAGCAGTCTGCTGACCATATCCATACTAGTTACAGTAGATAAATCCATTCACATGGCTAGCAGTCTGCTGACCATATCCATACTAGTTACAGTAGATAAATCCATTCACATGACTAGCAGTCTGCTGACCATATCCATACTAGTTACAGTAGATAAATCCATTCACACGACTAGCAGTCTGCTGACCATATCCATACTAGTTACAGTAGATAAATCCATTCACACGGCTAGCAGTCTGCTGACCATATCCATACTAGTTACAGTAGATAAATCCATTCACATGACTAGCAGTCTGCTGACCATATCCATACTAGTTACAGTAGATAAATCCATTCACACCGCTAGCAGTCTGCTGACCATATCCATACTAGTTACAGTAGATAAATCCATTCACACCGCTAGCAGTCTGCTGACCATATCCATACTAGTTACAGTAGATAAATCCATTCACACGGCTAGCAGTCTGCTGACCATATCCCTACTAGTTACAGTAGATAAATCCATTCACATGACTAGCAGTCTGCTGACCATATCCATACTAGTTACAGTAGATAAATCCATTCACACGACTAGCAGTCTGCTGACCATATCCATACTAGTTACAGTAGATAAATCCATTCACACCGCTAGCAGTCTGCTGACCATATCCATACTAGTTACAGTAGATAAATCCATTCACATGACTAGCAGTCTGCTGACCATATCCATACTAGTTACAGTAGATAAATCCATTCACATGACTAGCAGTCTGCTGACCATATCCATACTAGTTACAGTAGATAAATCCATTCACATGACTAGCAGTCTGCTGACCATATCCATACTAGTTACAGTAGATAAATCCATTCACATGGCTAGCAGTCTGCTGACCATATCCGTACTAGTTACAGTAGATAAATCCATTCACATGGCTAGCAGTCTGCTGACCATATCCATACTAGTTACAGTAGATAAATCCATTCACATGACTAGCAGTCTGCTGACCATATCCATACTAGTTACAGTAGATAAATCCATTCACACCGCTAGCAGTCTGCTGACCATATCCATACTAGTTACAGTAGATAAATCCATTCACACCGCTAGCAGTCTGCTGACCATATCCATACTAGTTACAGTAGATAAATCCATTCACATGGCTAGCAGTCTGCTGACCATATCCATACTAGTTACAGTAGATAAATCCATTCACACGACTAGCAGTCTGCTGACCATATCCATACTAGTTACAGTAGATAAATCCATTCACACGGCTAGCAGTCTGCTGACCATATCCATACTAGTTACAGTAGATAAATCCATTCACATGACTAGCAGTCTGCTGACCATATCCATACTAGTTACAGTAGATAAATCCATTCACACGGCTAGCAGTCTGCTGACCATATCCATACTAGTTACAGTAGATAAATCCATTCACACGGCTAGCAGTCTGCTGACCATATCCATACTAGTTACAGTAGATAAATCCATTCACACGGCTAGCAGTCTGCTGACCATATCAGTACTAGTTACAGTAGATAAATCCATTCACACGGCTAGCAGTCTGCTGACCATATCCATACTAGTTAGTTACAGTAGATAAATCCATTCACATGGCTAGCAGTCTGCTGACCATATCCATACTAGTTACAGTAGATAAATCCATTCACACGGCTAGCAGTCTGCTGACCATATCCATACTAGTTACAGTAGATAAATCCATTCACATGACGAGCAGTCTGCTGACCATATCCATACTAGTTACAGTAGATAAATCCATTCACATGGCTAGCAGTCTGCTGACCATATCCATACTAGTTACAGTAGATAAATCCATTCACACGGCTAGCAGTCTGCTGACCATATCCATACTAGTTACAGTAGATAAATCCATTCACATGACTAGCAGTCTGCTGACCATATCCATACTAGTTACAGTAGATAAATCCATTCACACGGCTAGCAGTCTGCTGACCATATCCATACTAGTTACAGTAGATAAATCCATTCACATGGCTAGCAGTCTGCTGACCATATCCATACTAGTTACAGTAGATAAATCCATTCACACGGCTAGCAGTCTGCTGACCATATCCATACTAGTTACAGTAGATAAATCCATTCACATGACTAGCAGTCTGCTGACCATATCCATACTAGTTACAGTAGATAAATCCATTCACATGGCTAGCAGTCTGCTGACCATATCCATACTAGTTACAGTAGATAAATCCATTCACATGACTAGCAGTCTGCTGACCATATCCATACTAGTTACAGTAGATAAATCCATTCACACCGCTAGCAGTCTGCTGACCATATCCATACTAGTTACAGTAGATAAATCCATTCACACCGCTAGCAGTCTGCTGACCATATCCATACTAGTTACAGTAGATAAATCCATTCACACCGCTAGCAGTCTGCTGACCATATCCATACTAGTTACAGTAGATAAATCCATTCACATGACTAGCAGTCTGCTGACCATATCCATACTAGTTACAGTAGATAAATCCATTCACATGACTAGCAGTCTGCTGACCATATCCATACTAGTTACAGTAGATAAATCCATTCACATGACTAGCAGTCTGCTGACCATATCCATACTAGTTACAGTAGATAAATCCATTCACACCGCTAGCAGTCTGCTGACCATATCCATACTAGTTACAGTAGATAAATCCATTCACATGACTAGCAGTCTGCTGACCATATCCATACTAGTTACAGTAGATAAATCCATTCACATGACTAGCAGTCTGCTGACCATATCCATACTAGTTACAGTAGATAAATCCATTCACACCGCTAGCAGTCTGCTGACCATATCCATACTAGTTACAGTAGATAAATCCATTCACATGGCTAGCAGTCTGCTGACCATATCCATACTAGTTACAGTAGATAAATCCATTCACACGACTAGCAGTCTGCTGACCATATCCATACTAGTTACAGTAGATAAATCCATTCACATGGCTAGCAGTCTGCTGACCATATCCATACTAGTTACAGTAGATAAATCCATTCACACGGCTAGCAGTCTGCTGACCATATCCATACTAGTTACAGTAGATAAATCCATTCACACGGCTAGCAGTCTGCTGACCATATCCATACTAGTTACAGTAGATAAATCCATTCACATGGCTAGCAGTCTGCTGACCATATCCATACTAGTTACAGTAGATAAATCCATTCACATGACTAGCAGTCTGCTGACCATATCCATACTAGTTACAGTAGATAAATCCATTCACACGACTAGCAGTCTGCTGACCATATCCATACTAGTTACAGTAGATAAATCCATTCACACGGCTAGCAGTCTGCTGACCATATCCATACTAGTTACAGTAGATAAATCCATTCACATGACTAGCAGTCTGCTGACCATATCCATACTAGTTACAGTAGATAAATCCATTCACACCGCTAGCAGTCTGCTGACCATATCCATACTAGTTACAGTAGATAAATCCATTCACACCGCTAGCAGTCTGCTGACCATATCCATACTAGTTACAGTAGATAAATCCATTCACACGGCTAGCAGTCTGCTGACCATATCCCTACTAGTTACAGTAGATAAATCCATTCACATGACTAGCAGTCTGCTGACCATATCCATACTAGTTACAGTAGATAAATCCATTCACACGACTAGCAGTCTGCTGACCATATCCATACTAGTTACAGTAGATAAATCCATTCACACCGCTAGCAGTCTGCTGACCATATCCATACTAGTTACAGTAGATAAATCCATTCACATGACTAGCAGTCTGCTGACCATATCCATACTAGTTACAGTAGATAAATCCATTCACATGACTAGCAGTCTGCTGACCATATCCATACTAGTTACAGTAGATAAATCCATTCACATGACTAGCAGTCTGCTGACCATATCCATACTAGTTACAGTAGATAAATCCATTCACATGGCTAGCAGTCTGCTGACCATATCCGTACTAGTTACAGTAGATAAATCCATTCACATGGCTAGCAGTCTGCTGACCATATCCATACTAGTTACAGTAGATAAATCCATTCACATGACTAGCAGTCTGCTGACCATATCCATACTAGTTACAGTAGATAAATCCATTCACACCGCTAGCAGTCTGCTGACCATATCCATACTAGTTACAGTAGATAAATCCATTCACACCGCTAGCAGTCTGCTGACCATATCCATACTAGTTACAGTAGATAAATCCATTCACATGGCTAGCAGTCTGCTGACCATATCCATACTAGTTACAGTAGATAAATCCATTCACACGACTAGCAGTCTGCTGACCATATCCATACTAGTTACAGTAGATAAATCCATTCACACGGCTAGCAGTCTGCTGACCATATCCATACTAGTTACAGTAGATAAATCCATTCACATGACTAGCAGTCTGCTGACCATATCCATACTAGTTACAGTAGATAAATCCATTCACACGGCTAGCAGTCTGCTGACCATATCCATACTAGTTACAGTAGATAAATCCATTCACACGGCTAGCAGTCTGCTGACCATATCCATACTAGTTACAGTAGATAAATCCATTCACACGGCTAGCAGTCTGCTGACCATATCAGTACTAGTTACAGTAGATAAATCCATTCACACGGCTAGCAGTCTGCTGACCATATCCATACTAGTTAGTTACAGTAGATAAATCCATTCACATGGCTAGCAGTCTGCTGACCATATCCATACTAGTTACAGTAGATAAATCCATTCACACGGCTAGCAGTCTGCTGACCATATCCATACTAGTTACAGTAGATAAATCCATTCACATGACGAGCAGTCTGCTGACCATATCCATACTAGTTACAGTAGATAAATCCATTCACATGGCTAGCAGTCTGCTGACCATATCCATACTAGTTACAGTAGATAAATCCATTCACACGGCTAGCAGTCTGCTGACCATATCCATACTAGTTACAGTAGATAAATCCATTCACATGACTAGCAGTCTGCTGACCATATCCATACTAGTTACAGTAGATAAATCCATTCACACGGCTAGCAGTCTGCTGACCATATCCATACTAGTTACAGTAGATAAATCCATTCACATGGCTAGCAGTCTGCTGACCATATCCATACTAGTTACAGTAGATAAATCCATTCACACGGCTAGCAGTCTGCTGACCATATCCATACTAGTTACAGTAGATAAATCCATTCACATGACTAGCAGTCTGCTGACCATATCCATACTAGTTACAGTAGATAAATCCATTCACATGGCTAGCAGTCTGCTGACCATATCCATACTAGTTACAGTAGATAAATCCATTCACATGACTAGCAGTCTGCTGACCATATCCATACTAGTTACAGTAGATAAATCCATTCACACCGCTAGCAGTCTGCTGACCATATCCATACTAGTTACAGTAGATAAATCCATTCACACCGCTAGCAGTCTGCTGACCATATCCATACTAGTTACAGTAGATAAATCCATTCACACCGCTAGCAGTCTGCTGACCATATCCATACTAGTTACAGTAGATAAATCCATTCACACGGCTAGCAGTCTGCTGACCATATCCATACTAGTTACAGTAGATAAATCCATTCACATGACTAGCAGTCTGCTGACCATATCCATACTAGTTACAGTAGATAAATCCATTCACACGGCTAACAGTCTGCTGACCATATCCATACTAGTTACAGTAGATAAATCCATTCACACGGCTAGCAGTCTGCTGACCATATCCGTACTAGTTACAGTAGATAAATCCATTCACATGACTAGCAGTCTGCTGACCATATCCATACTAGTTACAGTAGATAAATCCATTCACACGGCTAGCAGTCTGCTGACCATATCCGTACTAGTTACAGTAGATAAATCCATTCACATGACTAGCAGTCTGCTGACCATATCCATACTAGTTACAGTAGATAAATCCATTCACACCGCTAGCAGTCTGCTGACCATATCCATACTAGTTACAGTAGATAAATCCATTCACACGGCTAGCAGTCTGCTGACCATATCCATACTAGTTACAGTAGATAAATCCATTCACACGACTAGCAGTCTGCTGACCATATCCATACTAGTTACAGTAGATAAATCCATTCACATGACTAGCAGTCTGCTGACCATATCCATACTAGTTACAGTAGATAAATCCATTCACATGGCTAGCAGTCTGCTGACCATATCCATACTAGTTACAGTAGATAAATCCATTCACACCGCTAGCAGTCTGCTGACCATATCCATACTAGTTACAGTAGATAAATCCATTCACATGACTAGCAGTCTGCTGACCATATCCATACTAGTTACAGTAGATAAATCCATTCACACGGCTAGCAGTCTGCTGACCATATCCATACTAGTTACAGTAGATAAATCCATTCACATGGCTAGCAGTCTGCTGACCATATCCATACTAGTTACAGTAGATAAATCCATTCACACGGCTAGCAGTCTGCTGACCATATCCATACTAGTTACAGTAGATAAATCCATTCACATGGCTAGCAGTCTGCTGACCATATCCATACTAGTTACAGTAGATAAATCCATTCACATGACTAGCAGTCTGCTGACCATATCCATACTAGTTACAGTAGATAAATCCATTCACACGACTAGCAGTCTGCTGACCATATCCATACTAGTTACAGTAGATAAATCCATTCACATGACTAGCAGTCTGCTGACCATATCCATACTAGTTACAGTAGATAAATCCATTCACATGACTAGCAGTCTGCTGACCATATCCATACTAGTTACAGTAGATAAATCCATTCACATGACTAGCAGTCTGCTGACCATATCCATACTAGTTACAGTAGATAAATCCATTCACACGGCTAGCAGTCTGCTGACCATATCCATACTAGTTACAGTAGATAAATCCATTCACATGACTAGCAGTCTGCTGACCATATCCATACTAGTTACAGTAGATAAATCCATTCACAGCTAGCAGTCTGCTGACCATATCCATACTAGTTACAGTAGATAAATCCATTCACACGGCTAGCAGTCTGCTGACCATATCCATACTAGTTACAGTAGATAAATCCATTCACACCGCTAGCAGTCTGCTGACCATATCCATACTAGTTACAGTAGATAAATCCATTCACATGGCTAGCAGTCTGCTGACCATATCCATACTAGTTACAGTAGATAAATCCATTCACATGACTAGCAGTCTGCTGACCATATCCATACTAGTTACAGTAGATAAATCCATTCACACGACTAGCAGTCTGCTGACCATATCCATACTAGTTACAGTAGATAAATCCATTCACATGACTAGCAGTCTGCTGACCATATCCATACTAGTTACAGTAGATAAATCCATTCACACGGCTAGCAGTCTGCTGACCATATCCATACTAGTTACAGTAGATAAATCCATTCACATGACTAGCAGTCTGCTGACCATATCCATACTAGTTACAGTAGATAAATCCATTCACATGGCTAGCAGTCTGCTGACCATATCCATACTAGTTACAGTAGATAAATCCATTCACATGACTAGCAGTCTGCTGACCATATCCATACTAGTTACAGTAGATAAATCCATTCACACGCTAGCAGTCTGCTGACCATATCCATACTAGTTACAGTAGATAAATCCATTCACATGACTAGCAGTCTGCTGACCATATCCATACTAGTTACAGTAGATAAATCCATTCACATGGCTAGCAGTCTGCTGACCATATCCATACTAGTTACAGTAGATAAATCCATTCACATGACTAGCAGTCTGCTGACCATATCCATACTAGTTACAGTAGATAAATCCATTCACATGACTAGCAGTCTGCTGACCATAATACTCAACTCCATACTAGTTACAGTAGATAAATCCATTCACACGACTAGCAGTCTGCTGACCATATCCATACTAGTTACAGTAGATAAATCCATTCACATGACTAGCAGTCTGCTGACCATATCCATACTAGTTACAGTAGATAAATCCATTCACACGACTAGCAGTCTGCTGACCATATCCATACTAGTTACAGTAGATAAATCCATTCACATGACTAGCAGTCTGCTGACCATATCCATACTAGTTACAGTAGATAAATCCATTCACACGGCTAGCAGTCTGCTGACCATATCCATACTAGTTACAGTAGATAAATCCATTCACATGACTAGCAGTCTGCTGACCATATCCATACTAGTTACAGTAGATAAATCCATTCACATGACTAGCAGTCTGCTGACCATATCCATACTAGTTACAGTAGATAAATCCATTCACATGACTAGCAGTCTGCTGACCATATCCATACTAGTTACAGTAGATAAATCCATTCACACGACTAGCAGTCTGCTGACCATATCCATACTAGTTACAGTAGATAAATCCATTCACATGACTAGCAGTCTGCTGACCATATCCATACTAGTTACAGTAGATAAATCCATTCACATGACTAGCAGTCTGCTGACCATATCCATACTAGTTACAGTAGATAAATCCATTCACATGACTAGCAGTCTGCTGACCATATCCATACTAGTTACAGTAGATAAATCCATTCACACGGCTAGCAGTCTGCTGACCATATCCATACTAGTTACAGTAGATAAATCCATTCACATGACTAGCAGTCTGCTGACCATATCCATACTAGTTACAGTAGATAAATCCATTCACATGACTAGCAGTCTGCTGACCATATCCATACTAGTTACAGTAGATAAATCCATTCACATGACTAGCAGTCTGCTGACCATATCCATACTAGTTACAGTAGATAAATCCATTCACATGACTAGCAGTCTGCTGACCATATCCATACTAGTTACAGTAGATAAATCCATTCACACGGCTAGCAGTCTGCTGACCATATCCATACTAGTTACAGTAGATAAATCCATTCACACGACTAGCAGTCTGCTGACCATATCCATACTAGTTACAGTAGATAAATCCATTCACATGGCTAGCAGTCTGCTGACCATA
>NW_028159011.1:0-1000 GCF_964263955.1 Coregonus lavaretus | reverse complement strand
AGAATGAGATAAGAAAGAAGTCAAGACGACTAGCTTGATTGAGTCTCCGCCATGTATATCTCACTAGATCAGTATATTTAAACCTCCATATATCTACTAGTTCTAATGTATCCATGACATTCACAATTTCTTAAGAGCATGTGGGTGATTGTTTGTGGTGTGATTTCCTTTACGTTCCATTGAGCTATTTAAAACAGTATTATAATCCCCCACCATAATAATATTGTCTTGAATTGCTTGTAGGGTTGATAATTTATTATATATATTGTCAAAGAATTGTGGATCATCATTATTTGGTCCGTAAAGTTTAATGAGCCATATCTGTTTATGGTCCAATAACATATTTAAAATAATCCATCTACCTTGCGTATCTATTTGGACAATTTGCACATTCAGATCGAAATTACTATTAATTAATATCATCACCCCTTTTGAATTTCTTTGCCCATGGGAGAAGTATATCCCCCCCCCCCCCCATTCTTTTTGTTGAATGAGTTTCCTGTATACAATAGATATTATATTCCTTCTCTTTGAGCCATGTAAATATTGTTCTTCTTTTGTTATTATCAGCTAAGCCATTACAATTATAACTGGCAATACTTATTTCACCATACACCATAATGAGATACAAGTTTCAAGTCTATTTATCATTATATATGTTTGTAAATTTACCAATAAAAAATACCGTAATGATTGAGTGTCCATATAGCTGTACCGTGATATTTGCATTGCTACGGAGTAACCCTTCAATTGTTCTCCACTAATTCCCCCGCTAAAGCCCCTCCCCAGCCCAAGTTGAGCCGTCATCCCAGTGATCAGCATCCCACCCACGTCCCTCCGGATCCCTAAGGCCCCGAGAGGCCAGGACCCATCCATCGAAAACAGCACACAGTGCCACCCACAAAACAGAAGCAGATTAACCGCCAAAAGCATTTCCAATGCTTTCACCTCTCTATATATCTATATAACTATTAAAAAAAAAATATGCATATCCTATTTT